>NW_022060027.1:3855456-3982956 GCF_007399415.2 Gopherus evgoodei | reverse complement strand
CTGGTCCGGCGCCGGCCCCGGGAGCGGTCAGGGGGCGCGGGGGGCTCCGGGGCGCGTGGCGAGCTCGGCGGGGCGCAGGGCGCGGGCGCCCCGGTCCATGCCCCGCTGCAGACAGGCTCGGGGCGGGCGGGGGGACGCAGCAGCCGGCGAGCACCCGGCAGCCAGCTCGTATGGCACCGAGAGGGACCGCGGGCGGAGGCTGCGAAGGAGCTAGGGGGGAGGGAATGGGGAGAGGGAGGGGGAGGGGAAGGGGGCAAAGGGAGGTGGGAGGGGTGCAGGAGGGGACTGGGGGTGCAAGGGGGAAGGGGACAGGGTAGAGAGGAAGGGAGAGGGAGGAGGGGATGGGGTACAGGAGGGGAGCGGGGGTTCAGAGGGAGGGGACATGGAAGGGAGGGGGAAGGGAGAGGAAGGAGGGGATGGGGTTCAGGATAGGAGTGGGGGTGCGGGGGAAGGGGACACGGAAGGGAAGAGAAGGGAGAGGGAGGAGGGGATGGGGGTGCAGGGGGAGGAAGGGAGATGGGATGGGGTGCAGGGGGGAGGGGACACGAAAGGAAGGGGAAAGGGAGAGGGAGCAGGGGATGGAGTTCAGGAAAGGAGTGGGGGTACATGGGAAGGGGACACAGAAGGGAGGAGAAGGGAGAGGGAGGAGGGGTTGGGGTGCAGGGGGAGATAGAACTGAGCAGTGGGGGAAGGGAGATGGGATGGGGTGCAGGGGGGAGGAGACATGGAAGGGAGGGGGAAGGGAGAGGAAGGAGGGGATGGGGTTCAGGATAGGAGTGGGGGTGCAGGGGAAGGGGACACGGAAGGGAGGAGAAGGGAGAGGGAGGAGGGGATGGTGTGCAGGGGGAGCGGGAACTGAGGGGTGGGGGAAGGGAGATGGGATGGGGTGCAAGGGGAGGGGACATGGTAGGAAGGGGAAAGGGAGAGGGAGGAGGGGATGGGGTTCAGGAGAGGAGTGGGGGTGCGGGGGAAGGGGACACGGAAGGGAGGAGAAGGGAGAGGGAGGAGGGGATGGTGTGCAGGGGGAGGGGGAACTGAGGGGTGGGGGAAGGGAGATGGGATGGGGTGCAGGAGGAGAGGGAAGAGGGGGTCATGGCGGGAGGGGACATGGAGGGGAGGGGAAAAGGGAGGAGAAGAGTGGGGATGCAGGAGGGGTGGCGCACAGGAGGTGGGAGAGGTGCAGAAGAGGAGTGGGGGTGCCAGAGGAGGAGACATGGTAGGGAGGGGGAAGGGAGATGGGATGGGGTTCTGAAAGGGAAAGAAGGGGGGAGGAGGACAGGGTGCAGGAGGAGAGGGGGAGCAAATATGGGGAGGGGTCATGGATTAGAGTAGGGGAGGTGGGGTGAATGAGAGGGGACGAGGAAGGGAGGTGGGATGGGGTGCAAGTGGTGAGGGGGAGGGAAGATGTGGGGGCATGGGGGGAGGGGACATGGGGTGAAGGAGGGGAGAGGTGGGACAGGGTGCAGGAGGAGAGGGGGAGGGATGATGGGGAGGGGAGGAGACACGATTTGGGGAAAGGCAGATGGGATGGGGAGAGGGAGGCAGGTGGGGGTGCAGGAAGGGAGGGGGCACAGGGAGGAGGGGATGGAGCAGAAAGAGGTGGGATGGGGGGGCGTGCAGGAGGGGAGAGGTTGGAGGGCCCGGACGAGGCCGGAAGGCTGGATGGATATTTCCTGCTGCCCTCCGGGTGCGTGTTGTATGAGCTATGCTCTACAATCGCTTGGCGTGTTCTCTGTGTGTGTGTGCGTGTTCTTGGTGTGGCTCAGGTGTGTGGCCAATGCATGCCTCCCCTGCACGCCCCAAGTGTGTCTCTCACACACAGGTGCATCGTGCGAGCACCGAGTGCCCATGTCTCACGTCTATCATGCGTGTAGCATGATCCCAGGGGATCCGCCGCTCCGTGGGGGAACAGCCGTGTGAACACAGAGGGCCCGTCAGTCCAGCAGGCCAAGCGCTAACTCCATCCAGTGGCTGGAAGTCGAAGCTGGGCGAAGCCAGCCTGGAAACAAGGTGTCAGTTTTGAACAGGGAGGGGAATTCATCCTTGGAACAAGTCACTCCGGGGCCTGGTGGGTTCTCCAGCCGTGGTGAGTTTTAAATCACATGTAAAAGCCGTGGTCTAGTTCAAATGGGAAATACTCTGGGGATGTTCTCTGGGCTGCGTCATACAGGACTGGCTGATCGCAGGGAGCCCTGCTGGCCTTAGACACTAGGAAGTTTTGAATTGTACACCATATGTGCTCATGCGTGTGTCATGCATGTGTCATGCATGTACATGCAATGTGCTTGTGTCTCCTAGGTGTGCCTCGTGTGTGCATGCACCATGTTTGTGTCTCATGTATAGGTGTGTCGTGCATGTGCACACATTGTGTTTGTGTCTCGTGTGTCCATCCTGTGAGCCAGGCACCTGCATAAAGTGCATGCCTCATTTGCGTCGCATGCATAGGCAAGATGTGTCTCGTGCATGCATGCCCTGTGCATGCATCACATGTATCAGGTGTGTGCGCCGTGTCGGGCATGTGCGCCGTGCGCATGCATCACATGCGCTGGGAACGTGTGGCGGCGTGCGGGCTGTGCAGGGACGGGGATGTCATACGCTGTGCCGCAGCAGCTGCTGCCTCCCCCTCCCCCTCCCGGTCTCCCCCACCCACCTCCGGCTCCGGTCGCCATGCCAACGGGAATGCTGTGTGCTGTGCTGCACTTTGAGGGCCCCGCCCCCTCCCCCTCCGCTGCATGACAGGCTGTGGGGCCTCCTCCCCCAAAAATCCTGCGTTCTAGAGGAAGGTGGTAGCAAACCCCCGTGTTCTGGAGTGAGTCGGGCAAATACAGCCGTGTTGTACAGCACCAGGGCTCGAGTCTGCAGCGCTCTGGTCCCACAGGTCCCACTGCTGCATTGCTCTAGAACAATAGATCCCAATGGCACAGTGCTCCAGAACAATAGATCCCAGAGCAAGGTTTCCCAATCCCACAGCACTCTAGAGCGAGATACCCAATCCTGCAGCACTCTAGCAAATACATCCTGATCCCTTGGTGCTCTAGAACAATGTATCCTAATACCACAGCGCTCCAGAACAATAGATCCCAGAGCAAGGTATCCCAATCCCACAGCGCTCTAGAGCAAGATACCCAATCCTGCAGCACTCTAGCAAATACATCCCGATACCTCAGTGCTCTAGAACAATATATCCTAATACTAAAGCGCTCCAGAACAATAGATCCAAAAGCTGTAGTTCTCTGGAGCAAGAAATCACAATGCCACATCACTCTAGAGCAATATATTCCAATCCCACAGGGCTCTAGAGCGAGATACCCAATCCTACAGCACTCTAAAGCATGGGACCCCAATCCCACTATGCTCTAGAACAATAGGTCCCAATACCTCTATGGTCTAGAACAATATAGCCTAATGCCACGGCGCTCCAGAAAAAATAGATCCAAAACCCGCAGCATTCTGGAGCAAGATATCACAATACCACCTCGCTCTAGAGCAACATATCACAATTCCACAGCCCTCTAGAGTGAGCTACCCAATCTGGGAGCACTCTAGAACAATAGATCCCAATGATGCGGCACTCTAGCACCAGACACCATGGTGCTCTAGATTCTAGAACAATAGCTCCCCCAATACTGCAGCACGCTACAGCAAGATATCCACTCCTGCTGCACTCTAGAACAATAGATTCCCAATACCCCGGCACTCTAGAGCAATGTTACTTTGCTCTAAAGCAATATATCCCAACCCCGTGACACATTAGCACAAGACATGTAGATTCCTGTGCAAAAACACTCCATTTGCAAATACCGGGAGGATGAAGGGGTGATCACCAGATTTCCCAAGAACAAATCATGCCAAAGCAGCTTGATTCCTTTCTTTGATGGGGTAACTGCTTTGGTGGATGGGAGACTGTCTAGGAAGGAGTATGGCAGAAAGAGATCTAGGGGTCATAGTGGACCACAAGCTTAATATGAGTCAACAGTGTGATACTGTCGCAAAAAAAGCAAACGTGATTCTGGGATGCATTAACAGGTGTGTTGTAAACAAGACATGAGAAGTCATTCTTCCGCTCTACTCTGCGCTGGTTAGGCCTCAACTGGAGTATTGTGTCCAGTTCTGGGCACTGCATTTCAAGAAAGATGTGGAGAAACTGGAGAGGGTCCAGAGAAGAGCAACAAGAATGATTAAAGGTCTTAAGAACATGACCTATGAAGGAAGGCTGAAGGAATTGGGTTTATTTAGTTTGGAAAAGAGAAGACTGAGAGGGGACATGATAGAAGTTTTCAGGTATCTAACAGGGTGTCATCAGGAGGAGGGAGAAAACTTGTTCATCTTAGTCTCTAATGATAGAACAAGAAGCAATGGGCTTAAACTGCAGCAAGGGAGATTTAGGTTGGACATTAGGAAAAAGTTCCTAACTGTCAGGGTAGTTAAACACTGGAATAGATTGCCTAGGGAAGTTGTGGAATCTCCATCTCTAGAGATATTTAAGAGTAGGTTAGATAAATGTCTATCAGGGATGGTCTAGACAGTATTTGGTCCTGCCATGAGGGCAGGGGACTGGACTCAATGACCTCTCGAGGTCCCTTCCAGTCCTAGAGTCTATGAATCTATGAATGCAGTGTACATAATACACCTGGACTTCAGCAAGGCTTTGGACACAGTCCCACATGACATTCTGCTACATCAGGTGGAGAAATGCAGGCTCAACAGAACTACCATTAAGCGGATACAGACTTGCTTAGACAACCGCAAACAAAGAGTGACGGTTAATGGAGTGATGTCAGACTGGAGGGAGGTCTCAAGTGGGGTTCAACAGGGATCTGTTCTGGATCCAGTGTTGTTTAACATCTTCATTAATGACCTGGCTGTGGGAATAGAGAGCAGATCGATCAAATCTGCAGATGACACAAAGCTGCAGGGGGGCGTTGCCAACGTTTTGAAGATTGAGCTAAAATTCAGAGGGATCTTGATCCATTGGAGAACTGGTCAGTAGACAACAAAACAAAACTCAACAAAGACAAATGTAAGGGGCTACACTTAGGGAAGAAAAACCAAATGCACCCATCCAAAATGGGGGATAACGGGCTTGGCAGCAGCACTGCTGAGACGGATCGGGGAGCTGTGGTGGATCATCACACCCTGAACATGAGTCGGCAACGCGATGCCGGTGCAAAACAAAAGCAAATGCAACGTTCAGCTGCACTAACAGAGGTGCAGCGTGCAAGTCCCGGGCAGTGAGAGTACCGCTCTGCTCGGCGCTAGGCAGGCCGGGAGCACTGTGTCCAGTTCTGGTCACCACTCCATAGAAAGGAAGTGGAGAAACTGGAAAAATGATCCAGAGGTGAGCGACAGAGACAATCAAAGGGCGGGAATGCAGCCACATGAGCAAAGGCTGAAGGAACTGGACATGTTTAGTTTGGAAAAGAGGAGTTTAAGGCAGGACATGACAGTGGCCTTCAAATACTTGAAAGGCTGCCATAGAAAAGGTGGAGAAAAGTTGCTTTCTCTTGCGCCAGAGGGCAGAACAAGAGGCAGTGGGTTCAAACTGCAGCAGAGCAGATTTAGATTAAATCTCAGGACAAACTTAACAGTGAGAATAGAAGGAGAGTGGAACAGACACCTTGGGAGGTCGTGGAAGCTCCTTCATTGGAGGTTTTCAAAGGGAGGCTGGAGCCACCTGTCCGGGATGGTTCAGACCAGGGGTCGGCAACCTTTCAGAAGTGCTGTGCTGTGTCTTCAGTTATTCACTCTGATTTAAGGTTTCGCGTGCCGGTAATACATTTTAATCTTTTTAGAAGGTCTCTTTCTATAAGTCTATAATATATAACTAAACTGTGGCTGTATGTAAAGTAAATAAGATTTTTTAAATGTTTAAGAAGCTTCATTTAAAATTAAAATGCAGAACTCCCGAATCAGTGGCCAGGACCCGGGCAGTGAGTGCCACTGAAAATCAGCTCGCGTGCCGCCTTCAGCACCTGTGCCATAGGTTGCCTACCCCTGGGTTAGACCCGACAAATTCTGCATCTTGGCCGAGGGTTAGACGAGCTGACCCTTGCAGTTCTGTCTGACCCCATGGTTCTGTGAGTCTGAGCGATACCAGACCACGTCACTCTCGAGCATGAGGATCGCAATCCTCAATGCTCTTGAGTGCAAGACCCAACACAACAGCGTTCTAGAGTAAGACGTCCCAGTCCCTGTGGGGCTCTAGAGCAGGGGCTCTCAAACTGCATTGCACCGCGATCCCCTTCTGACAACAACAATTCCTACACCACCCCAGGAGGGAGCACCGAAGCCTGAGCGCAACTGAGCCCTGCTACCCTTGGGTTTTATGGGGCTCTGGCTTCAGCCCCAGGCCCCAGCAAGTCTAATGCCAGGGATCCAGTGCTACAGCGCTCTAGAGCGAGGGATCCCCATACCACGGTGTTCTGGAGTGACAGAGCCAAATAATGGGCCATTCTAGAGTAAGTCCACGTGACACTGCAGGATTCTGGAGCAAGCGCCTTGAACTCGGCATCATTCTAGAGCAATGCCACAAATCCTGCCTGTGCTCTCGAGCAGGGGTTCTCAATCCATGGGCCAGGCCCCAGAACGTGCCAAGGAGTCCCGGGGTTGGCTGGACTCAGTTCTGGGCATTGGGGCCTAGTGCACAGGGTCCCAGAGCCACTCCAGTACTCGGCTGGGCCAAATTTGAATGTTTCATGCTGCCCCTGCCCCCAGTTGCTGGGGCATGGGGTGTTCCTCATCGGTGGGGGGCACAGACTAACACCTGGAGGGGGAAGCCGAGCCACAGGAGCTGCTGGTGTCACGTTCTCCAGCAAATACCGGCCCCCTCCAATGTAACCCTCACCCCCACAGCCAGGTGATGCCCCATCTTCCATACCCCCCATCCTGCTCCCCAGCCCCCTCCCCCAGTATAGCCCCTTCCCCACAGCTGGGTGACTCCCCCTCTGTCATACCATCCAGATCTTCCTCAACTTCCCCCCAACCCTTCTGCCCCCCCCAACTCCTTCCCACCAGCCCCCACTCACCCTATCCCAGGACCCCAAATCCCGCCATCCCTTTATGCTGATTTGCCCTCTTGAGACTCCAAGAGGCACAGCCCAAGGGGGCCCATCTCGCCTGGTGACCCGTCTCCACCACAGGGATGCAGCCCTGCAGCTCTGGGCTGACCCGCACCTGGGGAGCCCTCAGTGCTGCCCCCTGCTGGGGGGGAAGGAAATTGCCACACTGTGTGTGTCACACACACACACACCCCAAGACCCCCTCTGCAGTGGGAACCCGGCCTCCTGGGTGTAAAGGCTGCATTGTGGGGGGCGGGGGAGGCACATAAAGTATCAGGTTTTCTACCCTGGGGCCAACTACTGGGGGGAGGCCACTTAAAGGATCCCCCCCACATGCATATTCCAGCACTGGAGGTGGGGTTGGTGGGGGAAATACCCACACACCTCTCTCCCCCCCCAGCAATAGCCAGGCTCTCTGCGGGTGCTGCAGCTCGAGGTACCAGAGCCTGGCAGGTCACCATGGCGACCGTTAACCCCTGCTGCACTGGTTGGCAGCCAGGCTGCTGAGCCATCGCCAGCCTCCGCCCGCTGGCGCCCTTTCAGCTGCCAGCGCCTTCGCTCCCCTCCCCTGCCCTCCAGCCAGGCAGAGAGAGAGGGGCAGGGCTGGGGATGGGGGCAGCCAGGAGTCCTGCCTACCTCCCCCTCCCTAACCACTAGATCCCACTTCCCTCCCAGTGCTGGGGCTAGAACCCAGGAGTCCTGGCTCCCTCGCCCCAGCCCCAACCACTAGACCCCCACTCCCCTCCCACAGCCAGGGACTGAACCCAGGAGTTCTAGTCTCCAGGAGGACTAGGTGTTGGGTGGGAGCTGGACTCCTGGTTTCCTTGCTGCTGTCAGATAGCGTGGAGGCAGGCCGGCCTAGTGGGTGTGGGAGGTGGATGGAAGGAGGGAGGGGTATAGGAGTGGATGGATGGGTGGGTTTTGGGGGTGGATCGAGGGAGGAGGGAGATGGGGCGTGCATGGGTGGAGATGCATGGGGGTAAGGAGGGAGATGGGGGTGCATGGATGGAGATTCGGGGAGTATGAATGGCGGGAGGGATAGGGGGTGCAAGGATGGAGATGCAGGGGGTATGGAGGGAGATGGGGGTGCATGGATGGAGATGTGGGAGAGTATGGAGGGAGGGAGATGGGAGGTGCATGGATGGAGATGTTGGGGTATGGAGGGAGATGCGGGGATGGTATGGATGTAGGGTGGGAGATGAGGGTGCATGGATGGAGATGCGGGGGGTTATGGATGGAGGGAGAAGGGGGTGCATGGATGGAGATGCGGGGGTGGTATGGATGGAGGGTGGGAGATGTAGGGGGCGTATGCATGGATGGAGATGTTGGGGGGTGCATGGAGGAAGGAAAGGAGATGGGGGTGCATGAATGGAGATGTGGGAGGGGTGCACGGAGGAAGGGAGATGGGGGGTACATGGATGGAGCTATCGGGGGGTGCATGGATGGATGGAGGAACAGCCAGACACGGGAGGTGTTTGAAATAAAGTTTATTGCAGTCTCTCAATTCTATGTACATATAGTACAGAGTAAATGGGGGGGGGAATATATGACAGTAAAAAGGGGTCCCTCCTTGGTTACTGGTGTAGTATGCACATCCCTCATCCCCTCCCCGACCCCCATTCCACCCCGCAGGCTAAGAACCTATTTCCCCTCCCCACTCCCCAATCATAGGTGCCAGCCAGATTCCCCCACCCCACCGCCCAATAGGGGTCACCACACTTGTGGGGAATTCCTCCCCCCACTATCTGCTGCCCTGCACTGCCACAATCCCCCATTGCTTCAGGGTGGGAGATGCTATATTTAACCCTATAATTCTCCCCCCACCCGCACTCCTGCGGGGTGGGGGGGGGATAAAGCTATATGGTTAACCCTTTCCTCACCCTCTTCCCCCCCCCCATTCACAGTGATTGGAGGGGTGGGTGTAGCTAGTTAGCTTTCATCACCCATCCACCCACACCAGGCCCTGTGCTCAGGGGCCATTTCTGGGGCTAGATTTTTAACCCTTTCTTTGCCATCGGCTTCCAAAGGTGTGGGTGCCATGACCTTCCTCCTTGACCTCCCTTTGCCAGGTCTAAGTGCTGAGGGGTCCCCTGGTCCCCAGGGAGCACTGAAGAGCAGGAGGTGGGATTTATAAGGGTGGAGGAAGAAGGAGATTTCTGGCCCTTTAAGTGGTCAGGGCAAAAGATGGTGTCTCCCACTCCCTGAGGGCATGCAAACTCCCCCACACACATACACTTCCAATGTATCCCATAGACATCACTCTCCTGACAGAACTGGAGGTAGAACCCAGGTGTCCTGGCTCCCAAGCCCCCTGCTCTAACCACTAAATCTCACTCCCCCCCTCAGAGTGAGGGACAGAACCCAGGAGTCCTGGCTCCCAGTCCCCGCCCTGCTCTAACCACTAGCCCCCACTCCCCTCCCAGAGCTGGGTCTCACCCAACATATACCACCCTCTGTTGGATGCCATAAGAACAGCTCCTCTGTATGTCATAGTCCCAACATCATGACAAGAGATGAGGAGGGTGATTCTCCTTTAGCTCCCTGGCTGGGAGGCACTGCCATGGGGAAGCTCGCAGCACCAGAGCCTCCCCAGCTGGGGTCACTGCCATGGGGAAGCTCACAGAGCCAGGTACAGATGACCTTGTCAAAGGAGCCCACAAAATTACCAACACGGGACAGGGACCGAACAGTACCAACCAAGTCCACAGCAAGCGTCCTGGGTCCTGGCATGGCCCAGCCAGCAGGAGGGGCCTAAACCCAGCTGTGATGCCAGTTCCCCACACTGATCCATCCCTGAAGGCCCAGGTACCTATAACCTACCCCTCTTCTTTCCTCCATCACCTCCCTCAGCCTCGTTTCTCTTCTCTCCTTCCCTTCATTCTCTCATTTCCCTCTCCCCTATTTTCCTTTCCTCCTTCTCTCCACCGGCATCTTTCCCCTCCTCTGGCTATATTTGCTCCTTCCTCATTTCTGCGTGGATGGAGACACCTTCCCCTCCACAGACACAACCACAGTCACCGTGGCAAAAGAAATGCAGCCTGAGATACACCCCAGCACACGGAGATGGCTAAAAGAGACAGGAACTAATAGAGAAAGAACAAAAGAAGGTAGAGAAAGGAAGAGGAAAACAAAATGGGGGAAAAAAGGAACCTGTAAATGGGCATAGAAAGAAAATCAATAGAGAAGCAGTGCAGAGAAATGAACGAAAGAAGGAATGAATGAAAGAGTGCAGAGAGAGGAAAGCATCAAAGAAAATTTGCAAATGGCAACGAACGAGAAAAGGAACAAAGGAAAGAGTGCAGCGAAAGGAAGAAGGAAAGAGCCGGAAAGTGGAAAAGAAAAAAGACGGCAAGACAGGAATAACGGAAGAAGACAGCAAATAGGAGGAAAGAGCAAAGCGGAGCACGGGGGCAGCTGGCCTCAAGCTGGGTTAGCAATGGCCGCTGCTGGGCCTTGCTCATGCACGGGCGGTCGTGCCCACGCTTGCTAAGAAAAGGGCTTTTTCGAGCGTTCTTCGGTGGAGGGAAGACAAAGAGACGGGGCCCCCATCTGGCGGTCGAGCGGGGAGCGGGTCTCTGAGGGCGAGGTGTCGGCAGCCAGCTGCCGCTGTTGCTTTAGCCGGACAGACGCTGGTGTCCATATTTCTCTCTCTGGGTTAGGTTGCTTTCGAGGGAAGAAAGTGGCCTGGGCCCTTCCCCGTGTCCCCATTTGCTGACGTGGTTTCCCCATCTGGTTCACAACAAAGATGGCGGAGGAGTCATTTCCTCGCAGGATCAGATGGGGGGGAAGGGACCAGTGCAGCAGCACGGAAAATGGCTGACGAGTGACTTCCTGTCAAGGTTGGCCATTGTGGGGCAGCAAAGATGGCGGAGAAACTATTTCCTCTCATGATCTGCGGGAGAAGGGACTGGCATGGCAACAAGGAAAATGGCTGAGTAACTTCCTGTCAGAGTTGGCCATTGTGGGGCGGCAAAGATGGCGGAGAAATTATTTCCTCTCATGATCTGTGGGGGAAGGGACTGGCATGGCAACAAGGAAAATGGCTGATGAGTGACTTCCTGTCAAGGTTGGCCATTGTGGGGCAGCAAAGATGGCGGAGAAACTATTTCCTCTCATGATCTGCGGGAGAAGGGACTGGCATGGCAACAAGGAAAATGGCTGACGAGTGACTTCCTGTCAAGGTTGGCCATTGTGGGGCAGCAAAGATGGCGGAGAAACTATTTCCTCTCATGATCTGCGGGAGAAGGGACTGGCATGGCAACAAGGAAAATGGCTGACGAGTGACTTCCTGTCAGGGTTGGCCATTCTGGAACTGAGGAAAATGGCATTAGGAGACATTTCTTCTCAGGATCTATACAAAGGGGAGCTGGTGCAATGATAACCAGAATGGCAGATGGGCAGTTTCCTAATCGAGGTTGGCCATTATGGGGCAAAAAAGATGGCAGAGGAGCCACTTCTTGTCAGGATCTGGGAGAAAGAGATTGGAGCAGGGAGGGGGTCACTTCCTGTTAGGAATTGGCCCCTTTGGGGACAAAAAAAGCATCTGGGGCTGGCCCGATGATGACAAACAAAATGGCTGACAGATGGCTTCCTGTTGGGAATCCCGGCACCTGCCCATGGCAGCCAAAACGGCCAACAGGTGACTTCCTGTCAGCAATATTGCCAAGTTCCCACGGCTACCAAAATAGCCAACAAGGTGACTTCCTGTTGGGAATCTTGCAGTGACCAAAATGGCTGACAGGGTGACTTCCTCTTGGGAATCCCACCACCTTCCCATAGCTATCAAAATGGCCAACAGGGTGACTTCCTGTCAGGAATCCCGCCAAGCTCCCATGGCTACTAAAATGACCAACGGGGTGACTTCCTGTCACAAATCCTGCCAAAATGGCCAAATTGAGGAGGTCTCCAGGGACGGTGCAGAGGGAGCAAGAAAGGGGGACAAGGAGGGGTTGCAGTCCAGTAGCACCCCGTCTGTGATCCACAGGTGGGCCCCACTCCGCACAGTCTCTGGGGTGGGGGGCGGCTGGCAGGCCCCGGTGGGGGATGGTCTGGGGGGCTGGCCTAGCAGGGCGAGGTGGATATGTGCATGTGCTCGGGGTACTTGATAGCAGGGGGGTAATTCTGGGTCATCTGGATGGAGACGTCGCTGGAGATGTCGGAGGGGCTGCGCCCGCGGTGCCACACCTCCGGGTGCAGGAACTGGCCCGAGTAGTCGGAGCAGTCGCTCAGGCGTGGGCGGTAGAAGGCCGGGTGGGGACGGTACATCTCCTCTTCCGCATAGCGCTTTGTGAAAAGGTATACGGACATCACGCCGGCGCCCTGCAGGAGGTGGGAGACAGTGAGCGGAAGGGGAAGGAATGGGACAGCAGAACCCTGCTCCCCTCCTAGAGCTGGGGATGGAACCCAGGAGTCCTGGCTCTCCCCTGCCCCCAATCCACTAGATCCCACTCCCCCGCCCAAGCTGGGGATAGAACCCAGGCATCTTGACTCCCAGCCCCTGCCTGCTCTAACCACTAGACCACACTCTCCTCCCAGAGCTGGGCATAGAACTTAGGAGTCCTGGCTCCCAGCCCTCTTGCTCTAACCACCAGACCTCCCCCTCCTCCCAATTGGGCCCATCTACCTCATCTATTTGAAGGATTCCCCTGTTTGTAATTTGAGGTCAGAGACTTTCTAGGCTCCCCCAACAGCTCTCGCCACTGCCCCCTGCTGGATAGATTAGAACTGCCCCTCTCCGTGTGTCACAGTCACCGTACTGTGCCAGCAGAGGGGGATTCTCCATTAGTTCAGCCTGCAGAATCAGGGAAAGGGGGTTCTAAGTTCTACCCCAGGGGGCAGCACAGAGCCAGCCAGGAATCTCCAGGGCCCCAGGGAGGAGGGGTTGGGATGGGGTGTGGGGCAAGGTCCAAACCTCTTTGAGGAGGAAGGAGGAGGCTGCGAAGGCGAAGGACCAGCCGTAGCGATAGTGGAAATACTGCTCCGACCCACTGGGCCGATTCATCACCTCATCGTTGATGCTGGAGATGTAGAGAACTAATCCCACCACGAGAGACAGGCCTGCAAGAGACAGGTCCAACGATAAAGCTGCTGAGATGCAGCTGCCTCTGAGAGCTGTTCAGACAGGGACCCCACGCCTTGCTGAGATGCGACCGCCTCTGGGGTGGGGCGTGGGGTCTGCTTATACAGGGACCCCTCTCCCAGCACTGAGAAGCAGCCCCTCTGGGGCTGGGTGCAGGGGCTGTTTATACAGGGACCCCCCGGTCCGGCTCTGAGATGCAGCTGCCTCTGGGGTGGGGTGCAGGGGCTGTTTATACAGGGACCCCTCGGCCCGTGCTGAGATGCGACAGCCTCTGGGGTGGGGCTGGAGTCTGTTTACATGAGGACTATAAAAATGTCAGGATGGAAGGGACCTTGAGCATCTGCACTGATGCTAGACCAAGTAAACCTAGACCTGAATCTGGGGTCTGGTCCAACCTGGGTCTGGGTCTGGGGTGTGGCCAAACTGTTCTTTAAAACCTCCACTGACAGGGGAAATCCCACAACCTCCCTTGGGAGCTGATTCCAGAGCTTTCCTCCCCTTAGAGTTAGAACATTTTTCCTAATATCTAACCTACATCTCCCTTGCTGCGGATTAAGCCGATTACTTCTTGTCCCACCTCCAGCAGACACAGAAAATAACTGATCACAACCCTTTACAGCAGCTCTTATGTGAAGACTGGTCTCGGGTCCCCGCCTTGGGCTTCTTTTCTCTGGACTAAACATGGCCAGTTTTTTAAAACTTCCTTTTGCCCGGGGTTTCTGGCTCTCCTCTGTCCAATCTGTGCCTCTGCCCCAAAGGGCAGTGCCCAGAACTGGACGCAGCCGAGGTCTCCACTAGCGCCGAGCAGAGCGGGACAATCACCTCCCGCGTCTTACGTCTGACACTCCTGTTGCCCCGCCCCAGAATTCAGTCGCTTTTTTTGGCAACTGCATCGGTGCCTCGTATTCGGTTCATGACCCATTTTAACCCCCTGCCCTTTTCCAGCCGTCCGCCCCCCTAGCCAGCTAGCCCACCTTTTGTAGCCATGCACTGGATTTTTCCTTCCCAAGTGATGGACTTTGCCCTTGTTTGGATTGACTTTCATCTGGTCCATTTCAGACCACGTCTGCAATTCGGCTGGGTGGTTTTGAACACTAATCCCATCCTCCCAAGGGCTCACCAGGGCCGGTGCAACCATTTAGGCGACCTAGGATTTGGGAGGCGGCATTTTCTTCGGCAGCGACCGCAGCGGCCGGCTCTTCGGCCGCCCAGGTCACCACCGGCATTTAGGCAGAGGGAGCTGGGTCAGGGGAGCGCAGGGAGGACTGCCTGCAGCAAGTAACGGGGGGCGGGCGGCACGCAGGGGAACTCCCCGCCCCAGCTCACCCCTGCTCCGTCTCCACCCCGAGCACGCCATGGCCGCTTCACTTCTCCCGCCTCCCAGGCTTGTAGCGCCTAAGCTAACTGGCACCGCAAGCCTGGGAGGTGGGAGAAGTGAAGCAGCGATGGCGTGCTCGGGGTGGAGGTGGAGCAGGGGTGAGCTGGGGCATGGGGGGGTGCCTCAAGGCGGGGAGGGTGGGGACTGCCGCAGGGGGGTACTCGGGCAGAGGGGGGGAGCTGCCGCAGGGGTTGCCTCAAGGCGGGGGCTCAGGAACGGGGGGGGGGGGCGCAAGGTGGACGTTTCGCCTAGGGTGCGAAACATCCTTGCACTGGCTCTGCAGCTAGTCCATTTCAGCCCACGTCTGCAATTCAGCAGGGTCGTTGTGAACGCTAATCCCATCCTCCCAAGGGCTCACACCCTCTCCCGGCTTGGGGGCATCTGCCAATGCCACTCTCCACTCCATAATCCGAGTCGTTAGTTAAAAGAGTGAATAGTACCAGACCCACGGCTGACCCCTGCAGGCCTCACTAGATCCACCTCCCAGCTATCAGTGGTAACGACGCTTAGAGTACCGTCTTCCAACTAACGGTGCATCTGCCCTATAGTAAATTCATCTAGAAAGTGCCGCATTTCCCCAGTCTGCTAATGAGAACGTCACGTAGGCCTTGCTAAAATCAAGATCTCTCACGTTTACTGCTTCCCCCCGTCCACTTGGCCAGTAATCCTGTCAAAGCAGGAAATAAGGTTGGCTTGGCGTGATTTGTTCTTGAAAAAGCCACGCTGGCTGTTCCTTGTAACTCCGCTATCCTCCAGGTGCACAACAAACTGGTTCTTTCAAATTTGTTCCAGTGTCTTTCTCCAGTGGGGCGCGGGGCCTCTTTATACCAGAATTTCACACCGGGTGCTGAGATGCAGCCACCTCTGGGGTGGGACACAGGGACTGTTTATATGGGGATCCCTCGCCCAGCCCTGAAATGCAGCCGTTTCCGAAGTAGGGCACTGGGGGTGTTTACACAGAGACCCCTGCTCCTGGCACTATTCAATGGCTGCACCACACAAAAGTTTGGGATGGGAGTTGAAAGAGAATCTCACATCCAACCACAACCTCTAGCAGGATTTGGGGGGGCGCTGACTCCCAGGAGAGAGTGTCCCCTACTGAGACTCCACTCCCTGAAGGACAGCCCCCCCCAGTGCCGCAATGGGGCATTGGGGCCAGCCCTGACTGCCGGGGAGAGTGTCCCCTACTAAGCCCCCCCACTCCCTGCAGGACAGCCCCCCTAGTGCCACACTGGGGCATTGGGGCCAGCCCTGACTGCCGGGGGACAGCTCCCCCACCGAGCCCCACACTCCGCTCCCAGGCCCCTCACCAGAGAGGATGAAGAAGATGCCGGAGACGAAGGCCAGGATGGTTCTCTGTGGCCGGATGTGGCCGATGTTGCTGATGACGAAGGCCGTGAAGACAAGGAAGAGGCTGACCATGGGGAAGGGGGTGGCCGTGCGAACTGTCTCTGGGGGGGGGACACCAGACAGTCAAAGCATCTCCACCCCCGTCCCCCACCCCACAGGATAGAGACCACCCTCTCTCAGGCCCTCCAACACGCTCCTCACCTCCCATCCCCCATGTACCCCACCCACCCATGAGCACATCTCCTCCCCCCATCTCCTTCTGTCCCCACTGCCCCCTACAAACTCCAGCTCTACCCCCCTAGGTCCCGCCCCTAACAGCTCCCAACCCCATGGAGGACCAGGCTGCCAGGAGGCTGGGCTTCATGCCACGTACTATCTTGCTCGGAGCTGAACACAGAGTCCTGGGACATGCCTGCGACACGGCTGCCATCTCCTCTCCACTGCATGTGGGAGCTGACACGTTTTCTCCCCATGCACACCCTCTTGCTCGTGCGCTCTGTCTTGAAGCCCCCGGGACGGGAGGGCCCCTCTCACTTACTCAAGATGTTCTCCGTGTTTTCCGTCACCAGGTTTATCTCGGGTTCCAGGAAATACTCTGATGCCACACACCGGCCCTTCTCCCGGCCTGCAGGGGGCAAGAGATGGTGTTACCTGGCAACGCTCCAGTCAGGGCACTGCTCTGGGGAAACTCGCAGCACCAAGAAGTCCCCAGCCAGGGCAGTGCTATGAGACTGCCCTGGCTAGGGGCACTGCCGGGGGAAGCTCGCAACACCAGCGAGTCTCCCACACACACTGCTGGGGGCACTGCTTGAGGAAGCTCGCAACACAGGCCTCGTACCAGCGAAGAAGCAGACTCTCCAGAGCCCGGCATGCAGCGCCATCTTGATCTCGGTGGTCTGGTTCTGCTGCAGCACGATGCCCTCCTCCATGTAAAGCCAGTAGTCGGTGCTGACCGCGATGCCCACCAGCAGCAGCCCACAGGCCCCGAACACGCTACTAAGCAGCGTCAGCGCGCGGCTGCTGCAGTTACTCATCCTAAGGGACGGGGGGCACCACACACAGCACGCGGACCTGGGCAGGGAGAGAGAAACAGGCTCAGTAGCCACTGCCAGCCACCCCCGCACCCCCGCTCTAACCACTAGACCCCACTCCCCTCCCAGAGCCCGGGATGGAACCCAGGAGTCCTGGCTCCCCTTAAACTGCACTCCCTGCAGCATAGTGCCCCCCACAGAGCCCCCGCTCCCCGCAGCCCAGCGCTCCCCGTCGAGCCCCTCCGCCACTCCCCCTGCAGCCCAGCACTCCCTGCTTTGCCCTGGGGCAGTAGGGCCAGCCCTGCCGGTGAGAGTAGAGCACACACACAGTTGGATGTAGGGGCAGGTCTATGGGGTTCAGTCGCACAGCAGCGAGGGAGCCCCCTGGCCCCAGCAACTGGTCCAGGCAGAGAAGGGTCCCACTTGCCAGGGGTTGGGCTGCCCCCCAAGGTCTGCATCACCAACGCACAGACAGGGCGTAATTCAGCAGGAGCTGTCCAGAGCAGAGCTCTGGGAAATATTTTCAAGCCCCCTGGAGTTTTCAGAGCATGTTGTGGGGGGGTCCCCCTCTGGGAAATATTCTATGAGAGTTTAAACCCTGTGCACAGGATCTGTTAATATAACCCAACCATAACAAACCAGAGCTCCTGAGAGACCCTACAATAACCAAACAGCCTGGACAGCCCCCATGCCTCAGAGACCCACCGCAACAAGCCAGCGCTCCCGAGAGACCCTACAATAACAACCCAACAGAGACAGACCCAGCGACTGACAGACCCTACCATAATAAGCCAGCACTCCCGAAAGACCCTACAATAACAACCCAACAGAGACAGACCCAGCGACTGACAGATCCTACCATAACAAGCCAGCACTCCTAAGACACTCTACCTACCCCTGTCTAGTACTGTACGGGCTCCCCCACCCCACCACTGTGTAGTGACTGGTCTCAGAAACACACCAACTGTGTAGCAAGCAGCCAAACAGCACCCAACACAACTAACACAAAGACAACATACCCTAGGACATCACACCTAAAGACACACTAGGCCAGTGGTTCTCAAACTTTTGTACTGGTGACCCCTTTCACATAGCAAGACTCCGAGTGCAACCCCCCCTCATAAATTAAAAACACTTTTTTATATATTTAACACCATTATAAATGCTGGAGGCAAAGTGGGGTTTGGGGTGGAGGCTGACAGCTCACAACCCCTCACGTAATAACCTCACAACCCCGAGGGGTCCCAACCCCCAGGTTGAGAACCCCTGCACTAGGCCCACACCCACCCACCGCAAAACAGCCACCAGTACACACAACACAGACACTAGCGCAATGCACAAACACACATTACTCAGAAGCACATAGCACACATTAACACTGAGTAACAACTGACACCAGTGCAACACACACACACCAGCCAGTAGCACACACTAACTACACTAGCACAATGCACACAGCAGTGCACATCAACACCACACACACACACACACCATGCACAGAGAGACACTAAGGAAATCACACAGACAACACTGCCAGTGCTCAGAAACTCTCACAGATTGGCACTCAGCAAAATCGCACACACAACTGGCCACCTACTGGAACAACCAAGCAAAATGTGTGTGCACATCCACACACGCATCCACACACATGCACAAAGGCACACATGCAAAACTTCACAATGCACTCTACACATCTCCACGGGCTGCATGCACACCTGGGTGCACACACACACAGAGCAGGGCTCATCCCCTCCAGCAGGGGGCATCAGGGATACACACACACACACACACACACACACACACACAATTTACTGTTCACAGCAGCAGCAAACAATTCTCACATATCTAAAGGGGCACATACTCTAACACAACTCCTCGCATGAACACACATACGCACCACAATATACTGTACACAACGTCTCCAAATAAGGCATGTGCATACACACAGGGACACTAATGAATATCACATACACTAGCACAACACTCACTGCCACACAGAGACACCCTCCCTCCGCCCTTGCACTGGAAAATGGGTTGGGAAAATGAGACAACTGAGGCTAAAAGTCACCAGTCAGCTCTGCGGACAGAACTCCAGAGGAGAGTACAGCAGGACACACACACACACACACACACACACACACACACACACACACACACACCAGGGGGCAGCACCACTCTTTCTCCCTCACACACACACACACACACACTCCCATGTACGTATGTACATACACACACACACAGTTTCTCACTGACATTCACACCAGGTGTACATACACACACAGACTCTCATACACGCACAGTGTAAGTACACCCCTCCCAGTGTATCCCCTCTCTCACACACACACACTTTCTCTCTCTCTCTCTCTCTCTCTCACACACACACACACACACACACACACACACACACACACACACACACGGTGTACATAAATCACCACCCCCTCCTGGTGTCCCCCCCTCACATACACTTGTTATACATACACACACCCACATAGTCTACACACAGTGTACTCACACAAACACACACATACACAATGTACATACATACACAGGGTGTACATACACATACACACACAATGTACAAACACATACACCCATGGTGTACCCCCCCACACACACGGTGTGTGCACACACACACTATGTACACACACAGGGTGTACCCCATATATGGTGCACACACCCAGTGTACCCTGCACACACACACAGTGTACCACACACACACACGATGTACACAGTGTACCCTACACACACAGTGTACACACATGATGTACACACACACAGTGTACCCCCACACAGTGTACCCACACACACACACACACAGTGTACCCACACACATGTACACCCAATGTACACACACCCACACCATGCACACACACACACACCCAGTGTACCCACACACATGCACACCCAGTGTACATGCTCACACACACGATGTACACACACAGTGTACACACACAGAGAGAACACACACACACACTGTACACACACTGTACACGAACACCCAGTGTACACACACACACTCTATCCACACACACACACTGTACACACACACCCAGTGTACACACACACACTCTATCCACACACACACAATGTACACACACACCCAGTGTACACACACACACGATGTACACACACACCCAGTGTGTACACACACACACAGAACACACACACTCTACACACACATACACGATGTACACACCCGGTGCACATCCAGCCCGCACCCCCGGCGCTCACCTGGCGCTCACTCCCGGGGGCGCTGGCCGGCCGGCGGCCCCCACATGCTCTGCCCCCGCCGCTCCGCTCCTGCGCCGGCCTCAGACCCCCGGGCAGCGGCTTCCCGGGCCCCGAAGACCCATGGGTGGGGGGGGCGGGTCTCCCCCCGGGAGCCGCAGCAGCTGCAGGCGGGAGCCGGGCGCAGCGAGGGAAGGAGCCGGAGACCCGGGCGGAGGGATGCAGCGGGGGGGGGGGCGGAAGACAAGAGTCCGGCGGAGGGGTGCGGCGGAGGGGGGGGTAGAGGGAACTGGGACCAGCGGAGGGATGCGGCGGGGGGAAGAGGGAACAGGGCCCGGCGGTGGGTGGGGGAGAGACAGGAGCCCGGCGGAGGGATGCGGAGGGAGGGGGGGAGGGAAGGAGACAGGAGCCCGGCGGAGGGATGCGGAGGGGGGGGAGAGGGAAGGAGACAGGAGCCCGGCGGAGGGATGCGGCGGGGGGGGGAGGGGGAAGGAGAAGGAGCCCGGCGGAGGGATGCGGCGGAGGGGGGGGGGTAGAGGGAACTGGGACCAGCGGAGGGATGCGGCGGGGGGGAGAGGGAACAGGGCCCGGCGGTGGGTGGGGGAGAGACAGGAGCCCGGCGGAGGGATGCGGCGGGGGGGAGGAGAGAGAACAGGGACAGGCGGAGGGATGCGGCGGGGGGGAGAGAGGGAAGGAGACAGGAGCCCGGCGGAGGGATGCAGCAGTGGGGGGCGGGAAGAAGACAGGTGCCAGGCGTGGGGGGGGGGAAAGAGGACAGGGGCCCGGGAGAGGGATGCTAGGGGGGGAGAGGACCGGGGTCCGGCGGGAGGATGCGGCGGTGGGGGAGAATGAAGGGGACAGGAGCTCAGCGGGGGGATGCGCGGAGGGAATGGGATCAGGGGCCCGGCGGGGGGGATGGGATCAGGGGCCCGGGGGGGGGGATGCTGGGGGTGGAGAGGGAAGGCGACAGGAGCCTGGAGGGAGGATGCGGAGGGAGAGGAGGGAACAGGGGCCCGGCGTGGGGATGCTGGGGGGGGAAGGGGACAGGAGCCCGGAGGGAGGATGCGGAGGGAGGGGAGGGAACAAGGGCCGGGGGGGGAGGGAACAGGGGCCCGGCGTGGGGATGCTGGGGGGGGAGGGAACAGGGGCCCGGCGTGGGGATGCTGGGGGGGGAAGGGGACAGGAGCCTGGAGGGAGGATGCGGAGGGAGGGGAGGAAACAAGGGCCGGGGGGGGAGGGAACAGGGGCCCGGCGTGGGGATGCTGGGGGGGGAAGGGGACAGGAGCCCGGAGGGAGGATGCGGGTGGGGGGAGGGAACAGGGGCCCGGCGGGGGGATGCTGAGGGGGGAGAAGGGAGCGAAAACAGGCTGCGCTGGAGGACGGGGGTGCAGGGAGGGGGGAGGGGGCTGGCTCCGGTCGGATCGCGGGGCTGGACCGGACCGGACCGGACCGGACGCTCCGGAAAACGGCTCCGCTCTCGCTGCTGGAAAATCCACGGGAGCTACCCCCCGCCCCCCCCGTGCCGCGGACACCGTGATGTCACGGGCCCCGCGCTTAAAGGGACAGACCCGGCCACCCCCCCTTCCCCGCTCCCATGCTCGAGCCCCACCCCAACCCCTCCCCCACAGTCCCTTCCCAACCCCCAATCCCTCCCCCCAGCCCCTTCCCCTCAATCTCGCCCCTCAACCCCTTCCCCCACCCCAACCCCTCTTCCACAGCCCCTCCTCTAGCCCCTCCCCCACAGCCCCTCCCCAGCCTCCAGCCCCTTCCCCCAATCCCTCCCGCAGCCCCCCAGCCCTTTGCTTCTTTCTTCCTTCACTCCCGTCCTTCCTCTTTCTTTCTTCCTTTCTCCTTCCTTCTCCTTCCTTCCTTTTTCTACTGCCCCCCCCCCCATCCGCTCTTTCTTCCCCACTCGGGCACTGCTTTGTCTGGCTCCCGGACACTTTCCTTCCTTCCTTCCTTCCTTCCTTTCCCAGGCCCTTTGGGCTTCAGGGCTTTGGGGCTCGGCTCCTGGGGTCTCTTTCAGGGGCCGCTTCGCTTTTCCTTCTTTCTCAGTCACCCCCCCCCACATACAGACATCGAGGAAATTCACCTTCCTGGACAGTAGGAAGATTTTTAAAAGAGGGAGGGGGGCTGGGAGCCAGGACTCCTGGGTTCTGTCCCAGGCTCTGAGAGGGGAGTGGGGTCTAGTGGTTAGAGGGGAGGCAGGACTCCTGGGTTCTGTCCCAGGCTCTGGGAGGGGAGTGGGGTCTAGTGGTTTCGGGGGTGGGGCAGGACTGCTGGGTTCTGTCCCAGGCTCTGGGAGGGGAGTGGGGTCTAGTGGTTACGGGGTGGGGGCAGGGGCAGGACTGCTGTGTTCTGTCCCGGGCTCTGGGAAGGGAGTGGAGTCTAGTGGTTCCGGGGGAGGGGGTGGGGGTGGGGGTGGGGGTGGGGGCAGGACTGCTGGGTTCTGTCCCAGGCTCTGGGAGGGGAGTGGTGTCTAGGGATTAGAGGGGAGGCAGGACTCCTGGGTTCTGTCCCGGCTCTGGGAAGGGAATGGGGTCTAGTGATTCGGGGGTGGGGGTAGGAGCAGGACTCCTGGGTTCTGTCCCGGCTCTGGGAAGGGAGTGGGGTTTAGTGGTTAGAGGGGAGGCAGGACTCCTGGGTTCTGTCCCGGCTCTGGGAAGGGAGTGGTGTTTAGTGGTTAGAGGGGAGGCAGGACTCCTGGGTTCTGTCCCGGGCTCTGGAAGGGGAGTGGGGTGTAGTGGTTAGAGGAGAGGCAGGACTCCTGGGTTCTGTCCCGGCTCTGGGAAGGGAGTGGGGTTTAGTGGTTAGAGGGGAGGCAGGACTCCTGGGTTCTGTCCCGGCTCTGGGAAGGGAGTGGGGTCTAGTGGTTGGGGGGTGGGGCTGGACTCCTAGGTTCTTCTGTCCCGGCTCTGGGAGGGGAGTGAGGTCTAATGGTTGGGGGGGCAGGAGTCCTGGGTTCTCTCTCCCAGTCTGCGACACACAAGGATGTTTTCCCGTGGATTTCCTGTGAATGCACCTGTCGGGATTCCTCCCCCCCCGTAGCCCCGTCCTCCCCCTGCAGCACCCGACAGGAGTCGATAAATGAATGACGCACCTGGGAGAGGGCTGAACAGGCGCCCCCCAGAGGGGAAAGGCCCCCGCCCCCTTGAGCCAGCCAGTCCCTGCCCTGGGGCTGCACCGGTGTCAATGCCCCGCAGGGGAAAGGCCCCACAGCCTATTCCTCGATCATTAGTAACCTCACGGCTGCTCTCCGGTGGCGCCTGAGAATTACAGTCACCACTGGGGGAGCACGGAAGTGTTCTGGCCACGATCAAACTCTGCCCTGACACAGAGTCGCTGAGATCGGGGCCCCGTCGGGCCGGGCGCTGCCCTGACACAGAGTCACCGGGATCGGGGCCCGTCGGGCCGGGCGCTGCCCAGACACAGAGTCACCGGGATCGGGGCCCGTCGGGCCGGGCGCTGCCCAGACACAGAGTCACCGGGATCGGGGCCCGTCGGGCCGGGCGCCGCCCGCCCCAGGATGGGAAGCCTGAGCCGCAGACCCTGAAACTAATGGAGTCACCAGGACGAAAGAGGAATGAAGAAGCTGCTAATTTCCATCACAGAAATCGATCCAGCCAGCCCAGTCCTGACCCCCCCGCCCCAGCTCTTCCGGTGCCCCTCACTCCCGACATGCAGCCCCCTGCCAGCCCAGTCCTGACCCCCCCGCCCCAGCTCTGCCGGTGCCCCTCACTCCCGACATGCAGCCCCCTGCCAGCCCAGTGCTGACCCCCCCCCCCACCCCAGCTCTGCCGGTGCCCCTCACTCCCGACATGCAGCCCCCTGCCAGCCCAGTGCTGACCCCCCCCCACCCCAGCTCTGCCGGTGCCCCTCACTCCCGACATGCAGCCCCCTGCCAGCCCAGTCCTGACCCCCCCACCCCAGCTCTGCCGGTGCCCCTCACTCCCGACCAACAGTCCTGGGCTCCCTCCCGACCCGCAGCCCCTGCTGTCCCAGCCCTGGGCCCAAGGTCGGAGTCGGATTTCCCCGAGTTCAGCACTGCAGGCTCCGAAATGCTGAACGCTCGGTTCTTTCTGTCTGCCGGTGTCTGTTTCCAGGCCTGGTACCCCCCGCCCCCTCCCTACCCGGCACTGCACGGTCCCATCGAGTGGCTGGCGTGGAACAGGGTCGGTGAGGGAGCTCGAGGCCTCCCCTACCATTCCCCCATAACCCAGAAAGCCCCCCACTGCCTCTTATAGCTCCCCCCCAGAAACATTGCCCCCCAGTGTCCTCCCTCCCGCTCCCTGCCCCAGTGTGGCGGGGGGGGGGGGAAGGCCAGGTCTTTGCGACCCCTCCAGCCCTGGGCCTCTCTGCTCGGGGGAGGGGGATGTGGCCCCGTTTGGAAGGGGGGGATGAGGCTCTGCAAAGAACCTGCCTGGCCACCAGCCCGAGAACCAGCAAACTCGTTACACGCATGAGCCACAGAATGAGAGGAGGGAAAGTCCCCATTTCCCCACCCCCTGAGCCAGCCAGTCCCTGCCCTGGGGCCGGATGGGAGCCAGTGCCCCCTAGAGGGGACAGGCCCCGGGCCCCATTCCTTGCCCCCCTGAGCCAGCCAGTCCCTGCCCTGGGGCCGGATGGGAGCCAGTGCCCCCTAGGGGGGACAGGCCCTGGGCCCCATTCCCCACCCCCTGAGCCAGCCAGTCCCTGCCCTGGGGCCGGATGGGAGCCAGTGCCCCCTAGAGGGGACAGGCCCTGGGCCCCATTCCCTGCCCCCCTGAGCCAGCCAGTCCCTGCCCTGGGGCCGGATGGGAGCCAGTGCCCCCTAGAGGGGACAGGCCCCGGGCCCCATTCCTTGCCCCCGAGCCAGCCAGTCCCTGCCCTGGGGCCGGATGGGAGCCGAAGCCCCCTAGAGGGGAAAGGCCCTGGGCCCCATTACTATCCCTGTCTGGAGGCCCCTTTAAATCCCTGCCCTGTATTCCTGTCCCCTCCCCCTTATACACCCAAATTTCATTTCTAAGCCACAAATCTTTTAATCTTCTCCTTGATTCCTACCTTACAGACAACTGCCAGTCCCCTGAGAGCTGGAGGGGAGGGGGAAACGGGCCACAGGAATCCAGATCCTCCCTTTGTCTGGATTGGGGTGGGGGGGGGTGTCCAAAGAGAACAGCCCCTCCCCTACCCACCAGCCACAGAACAAGGTTCACTGGGCTGGACAGAATGGGGGGGGGCTTGGCGGGGGCATTGCAAGGGGCATGAGCCCTGGGCTGCAAGGGTTGTCCAGGGGGTGGGGCTCAGAGCAGAGGCTGGAGGGGGCTGCCGGGATGGGGAGCCCAAGGATGTGGGGCCAGGAGCAGCAAGCAAGATATGGAGAGGGGCAGCTCCAGCCGCCCCTGGGCCAGGCAGTCACCCCAAAACCCAGGAGTCCTGGCTTTCTCTCACACCCCCCAAGCACTGGACCCCACGCCCCTCCCCAAGCTGGGGAGAGAACCCAGGAGTCCTGGCACGCTCACGCTCCCTCTCACATACCCACAACCACTGGACCACACACCCCTCGCAGAGCCAGGGACAGAACGCAGGAGTCCTGGGTCCCAGCCCCCCCTCTAACCACTGCACCCCGCTCCCCTCCCAGCAGGACACTTCAGAAAGGACCCAGAGGTGCTGCTGGTTGGATAAAGACCTTTTATATTGAACTGGGAGCTCAGCTGGGCTCTTTACATCCTGACACAGAGCGGGGTGCTCAGAGTGTGGGGGGGCACTTTTGGACTAGGGGGTGGAAGACTCAGACCAGGGCTGGACTGAACGAGGTAAGGGGGGGCAGGGACCAAGAACAGACCCTCCCCCAAGGGGATACAAGTGGGCTCATCTCAGGACAACAGCTCCCCTCACTTGGCACCCTCTGATCCTGCAGGAAGGGCTGGGACCCCGGACGCCTGGGTTCTCCCCCTAGCTCTGGGAGGGGAGTGGTGTCTAGTGGTTAGAGCAGGGAGGGCTCTGATTAACAGCCCACTCCCTACAGCTCTAACCACTAGCCCCCACTCCCCTCCCGGAGCTGGGGAGAGAACCCAAGAGTCCTGGCTCCCTCGCCGCCGCCTTCTCCTCCAGGTGAGCCCTTGCCCCACACCAAGCCTGAGGCTGGGAAGGGTGGGGGAGGGTATTTCCTCCAACCTGGGGCTTGTCTGAAATGGCGACCCCTGGGCCCCAGCCCCTGACTGTTGGGGGGCACAGATGGGGAAAGCTGCGATGGATTGGCCTGTGCGTTACAGCTGTAAATACAGATGTGTAGCTATATGTACTCCATGCACCAGAGAAGGGGGTCAATATCTTAGCGGAGGGGCATGTTAAGGAAAGACTGAGAAAGCAGCAATTGTCCCCCCTGACCTTCAAGCTCTTCCCCCCACCCCCCTGTTATGTACAAGTTCAAAACTATTTAGTGCAGGGGGGCCAGCAGGGGGCACTGGCCCCTGGCTGGCAGGGCTGGCCCTGATGCCCCAGGGCGCTACTAGGGGGCACTGGGCTGCAGGGAGCAGCAGGGGGCGCTCTCCCCTGGCAGTCAGGGCCTCCTGAAATCTGGTGGCTCACAGCTGTATTTAGGTGTGAGATTCTCTTTCACTTCCTGTCCCAAACTTATTTTACAGTTTTGCTGCATAGCCACAAAATGGGCCAGGCGAGGTGTCCCCGTGTATCCACCCCCCACCCCAGAGGAGGCTGCATTTCTGTGCACACAAGCTGGGAGGGTGGGGACAGACCACGTACAGGGTAGATCGCGGAGGGGCGGGGGGGGTGCTCAGGTTACAGACAGGTTAAGCCATGGGGGAGCCGGCAGGTCAGACCATGGAGATGGGGGAGGTGGGGGGGCGCAGCGAGAGGTGCACGAAGTCGGGGTTGATATAGGTGAAGCCCTGGAATTCGCTCTGGTCCAGCCCCGCCATGACCAGCTGGTCCGGGGGGGTCAGCGCCGGCACCGCCCGCGTGAAAAACTTGTCGAAGTTCTCGCCGCTCCTCCCGCACTGGGATGGACAGACGGAGACGGCCCGAGAGGGGCAGACGGACACGGACAGAGACCACGAGGGAGAGATCCAGACGCGCAGCGAGACAGATCCAGGCAGGGACGGACAGACAGCAAGACAGATGACGGGGTGGGGGGGGGGAAGAGAAAGAAGAGCCGGGTTACTTCCCTTGGCCCCTACCCCTTCACTGTCCCCCCACCCCATACGCCAGCCCCACTCCTGCTGGCTCAGACTCTAGTGACCCCCTGCTTTCCCCCCCCACAGCACCCCCTCCCTGCGGTCACATGGGGGTTGGGCAGAGCTGCACCCATGGGGTCCCCCTAATCACAGGCTCTGTTGGGACTCCTGATTCCCCATAGGGACCCACACCTGCTCTGTGGGGGGTTACAGGGGGCGGACAGGTGGGGGTGGGGGTTCATTGGAGGTGTGAAGAAGGCTGGGATGGGGTGGTCACCCACCAACAAGGGGTGAAGGGCATCAGGATGGGGGGGTACATGGATAGGGATGGGGGAAACACTCTCCAGGCTGGGGTACAAGGAGCGAGACGGGGGAGTCACTCTCCAGGAAGGGGGAACCTGCAGTGGACTGGGAGAGTCACTCACCAGGCAGGGGGTGAAGGGAGCATGATGGGAAGGTCAGTCTCCAGGAGAGGGTTTGGGGAGCAGGATGGGGGGGTCATTCTCCAGGTGGGGGTACAAGGAGTGAGATGAGGGGGTCACTCTCCAAGAGAGGGTTTGGGGAGCAGCATGGAGGGGGATCACTCACCGGGCGGGGTGTGAAGGGAGGAGGGATTTCCAGGCGCTCCAGGCTCTCCCAGTCCAACCAGCGGAAAAAGCCGTGCTCCCGGATGTCCTGCTCCCCGGCTGGCCCCGAGCCCAGGCGTTTCAGGGGGTGCTTGGTGAGGAACTGGGTGGGGGGGGGGGAGAGAGACAGTGACATCAGCACCACAGACCCTCCGGACCAACTGATCCGCCTCTCCCAGCCCCTCGGGGGTGGGGACCCTCCCCTCACCCCAACTCACCCCTGCCACGGCTTCACCCCAGCCTGCCCCTCCCCCAGAAACTGGGGGGGGGGGTCAAAGGCCAGGATGGCACCCCTCCAGGGGTCACTCACCCCTTTGCAGATGGAGACGGCCTCGCGGGACAGCGACTTCGGGTAGGACACCGTGTGCTCCATAATCGCCTGGAACAGCTCGTCCTCATCCTCCCCGTCAAAAGGGGGCTGGGGGGAGAGCAGAGGGGGACAGAGCCAGTCCCTCCCAGCGGAATCTGCCCCCCTCCACCCGCCCCAGGGCACTGAGGCCAGACTACCCCCCCAGCCCCCTCCGTGGGGTACTAGCACCAGGATTCACCCCCCATCCCCCACAGGATCTATGCACCCAGCCCCCGCGCCCCTCCCCCCACAGTTACCTGTCCCGCTAGCATCTCATAGAGCAACACGCCGAAGGACCACCAATCCACCGACTTCCCGTAGGGCTGGTAGGCGATTATCTAGGGCAGGGAGAAAGCCAGGACAAGTTAGGAGGCTCTTACCCTGTATCACAGGCCCTCAACTCCATGGGGTGGGGGGGAGAGGAATTACCTTATGGCAAAGGAAACTCCCCCCACCATCCCCCGCACCAGCGATGAGATATATTGTCCTACACACACACAGAGGAAGATTTAAAAGGACACTTCCCCTTCAAGAGTATCCCCCAGCCAGCACAGCAAACTGGGATTTGAGGGAGGAGGACATCTGCAATGGGGGGCGGTGCTACAGCACAAGAAGCAGGGCCAACTTCACTACAGCCCCTGCCAATGGTTTATCCCTCCCCAGCTCCCAAGCCTAGGAGATAATGTGGGGAGTAGGTGGGACGGAGTCACTGCCAGGAGACCAGCCCCCCAAAAAGCAGACACCCACTGTGATACCCTGTACCCCATGTTCACTACTTGCATAGGGCTATGTTGCATTTTATACAAAGCATGCCTTGTGAGACACCATTTGAAAACTCATAATCTGCTGAACATCATTGTCCCATGACGATGTGTGTACCAACATTGTATATGGAGTTATAAGATTTTATGGTATGATTATTATTACTGAAATGTGTTGCAATGCTGGGTGAGACCCACAAGCCAGTTTCTCAGAGACAAAGGCACACTGGCTTGTTGGAGCCATTACCTGTTTATTCAGACATTCCGCAGAAGGCGGGGAAGGTATAAACAAAAGAACGTACCATTCATATAAAAGACCAATTGCACAGCCCGTATGCCAGGCCAGTGCCTAACCCCATGACCCAGCAAGGACTTTTCCAGCACAGGGGGTTGGAGCGTAAGCAGGGAGAACACACAACACACAAATGACCTTCCCTCTTCGCCTTACATCACTCTGCTCATAACGTCAATGAATACCGGAAGGACACTGAACTGAGGGGAGTGGGTCTAACTCAGGGGTAGGCGACCTATTGCACAGGTGCTGAAGGCTGCATGCGAGCTGATTTTCAGAGGCACTCACACTGCCCAGATCCTGGCCACCGGTCCGGGGGGCTCTGCATTTTAATTTAATTTTAAATGAAGCTGCTTAAATATTTTTAAAACCTTAGTTACTTGACATACAACAATGGTTTAGTTATATATTATAGACTTCTAAAAAGAGACCTTCTAAAAAGGTTAAAATGTATTACCGGCACGCGAAACCTTAAAGTAGAGTGAATAACTGAAGATTCGGCACAGCACTTCTGAAAGGTTGCCGACCCCTGGTCTAACTGGAAAGCTTTGCACATGGGCTGCAGCAGGCTTTCGGGGGAGAGAAATCCGTTTGCTTCTTAAATCGTATCTAGCCGGGTAACGTTTAACTCACGGTTTTCTCTTTTATTTCTTTTGTAACCGATTCTGACTTTCATGCCTTAAACACTGAAAATCATCGATCTTCCTCTAGGTACCAAACGTGTTATTCTTGTATGTTATCCTTGCTGAAGCGCTCGGGAAATCTCTCCTCAGGTTAACAAAGGCTGGTGCGTATTTGCACCCCTGGTGCATATTCGTGTCCCTGGTGCATATTCGTGCACTGTTTATGGGTGCAGTGCAGGACGCACATGTCTGGGGTGCAAGGCCAGGGCTGGGGAATTGATGGGTGTCGGCCTGTGTGTATGTCATGCGTGGCTGGCACAGCAGTCATGCAGCTCAGCTGGGGGCGACTCCACATCCCAAGGGCTGCGGGTGAGCAGAGCCCCGAGAGGCGGCTGCTCTCTAGCAAAGCAGCGTAAGAGGCACTGCGGAGAATTAAAGGCACAGGGCAATTCAACAGTCCAGATTGTACCCAGGGTGGGGGGGTCACCCCCAGCCTCCTACCCCCAACCAGACCTGGCTCCTGGGTTCTCTCCCCGGCTCTGTGAGGGAAGTGGTGTGTAGTGGTTAGAGCAGAGGGGATCTAGGCACTAGAACACCTGGGTTCTCCCCCCAGCCCAGGGAGAGGAGTGGGGTGTAGTGGTTAGAGCAGGGGGCTGGGAGCCAGGACTCCTGGGTTCTCTCCCTGGCTCTGGGACGGGAGTGGGGTCTAGTGGCTGGATTGGGGGTGCTACCTCCGGGGCGATGTAGTCGGGGGTCCCACAGAAGGTCCGGGTGGTCACTCCGGGGAAGATGTTCTCTTTGCACATCCCGAAATCCGTGATCTTAATGTGGCCCTCGGCATCCAGCATCACGTTATCCAGCTTCAGATCCCTGTGGGGAGAGACAGGGCTGGGCTTCCGCCTCCAAGGGGCGCCTGCTCCCATCCGGCCCCATGGCAGGTGGGGAGCAGAGACTGTAGCCAACAACCCAGCAGAGGCAGTTTCCACTCACCGATAGATGATGCCCTTGTTGTGCAGGAAGAAGAGGCCGATGGCGATCTCTGCTGCGTAGAACCTACAAGCGGGGGGGAGACAGAACAGTCAAAGGTGACTTGCAAAATCGATTCACCACCTACAACGTCCCTTCAATGTCTTGACTGATCCATGGCCGCAGAGCGTTTCACGGGGACCCCTCGCCCGGTGCTGGGATGCGACCGCATCTGGGGTGGGGCGTGAGGGCTGGGTATCCGGGGACACCTGGCCCGGTGCTGAGACATGGCCCCTCTGGGGTGGGCACGGGAGCTGGGTATTCAGGGAACCCGTGCCCGGCGCTGGGACATGGCCCTTCTGGGTGGGGTGCGGGGGCTGGGTATTCAGGGACCCCTCGCCCGGCGCTGGGACATGGCCCTTCTGGGGTGGGGTGCGGGAGCTGGGTATTCAGGGAACCCGTGCCCAGCGCTGGGACATGGCCCTTCTGGGGCGGGGTGGGGGCTTGGTATCTGGGGACCCCTTGCCCGGTGCTGGGACACGGCCCCTCGGGGGCGGGGTGGGGGCAGGGCTGGGTATCCGGGGACCCCTCGCCCGGTGCTGGGACACGGCCCCTCGGGGGCGGGGTGGGGTTGGGGCTGGGTATCCGGGAACCCCTCACCCGGCGCTGGGACGTGACCCCTCGGGGGCGGGGGGCAGGGGTTGGGTATCCGGTGACCCCTCGCCCGGTGCTGGGACGTGGCCCCTTGGGGGCAGGGTGGGGTGGGTATCTGGGGACCCCTCGCCCGGTGCTGGGACATGGCCCCTTGGGGGCAGGGTGGGGTGGGAGCTGGGTATCCGGGGACCCCTCACGCGGCGCTGGGACGGGGCCCCTCGGGGGCGGGGTGGGGTGCAGGGGCTGGGTATCCGGGGACCCCTCGCCCGGCACTGGGAGGCGGCCCCTCGGGGGCAGGGCGGGGTGGGGGCTGGGTATCCGGGGACTCCTTGCCCGGCACTGGGACGCGGCCCCTCGGGGGCGGGGTGGGGGCGGGGGCTGGGTATCCGGGGGCCCCTCGCCCGGTGCTGGGATGTGGCCCCTCGGGGGCGGGGTGCACGTACATGGCATGAGGCTCCTTGAACTTCCCGACCTGCTGGATGTGGTACATGAGGTCTCCGCCATCGACGTATTCCATCACGAAATAGAGTCGGTCCTGGACGGGGCGGGTGAGACGGGGCCATGGCGGACAGAACAGACCCCTAGGCCCATCTACCCTGGTATCCCGCCCCCTCCGTGCCCCCTGGATCAGCCCTACAGGCCCATCTACCCCAGTATCCCGCCCCCTCGGATCAGCCCAAAGGGTCCATCTACCCCAGTATCCCGCCCTCTCCGTGCCCCCTGGATCAGCCCCACAGGCCCATCTACGCCAGTATCCTGCCCTCTCCGTGCCCCCTGGATCAGCCCCACCGGCCAATCTACACTGGTATCCCGCACCCTCCCTCTCCCCCAAGATCAGCCCCATGGGCCCATCTACCCCGGTATCCCACCCCCTCCCTGCTCCCTGGATCAGCCTCACAGGTCCATTTACCCCGGTATCCCACCTCCTCCCATCCCCCCTGGATCAGCCCCACAGGCCCATCTACCCCGGTATCCCGCCCCCTCCCTTGTAGAACCAATGTGAATGAAATTGTTTTTAGTTAATCACTGTACCATTGTAACTTCTGTTCACCATTTCATTACACTTGCCATTTTGCCTACATTGTAACATTGTAACTTCTGTGCAATATTGTAACTCAAAACCCATTTTAAAATGCTGACTCCATTTTGTAGAAGGCTTGTGCTGCAGCCCCCATTTTTGCAAGCCATACTGTAATTTTATTAGTCTAGTTGAGATGTGTGAATGAGGTATGCATGGGTGATAGAATCAACCTCCAGCACCAGCCCGTCCTGATGAGATAAAGTTCAAATACCAACGGCTGAAGAACTAGACAACAGCCCTAACTCAAGCAAGAAGCATCCACCCTAAAAAGAAACAACAGAAGGAAGATCAAAGCCAGGTCCCAGGCTGACAGTCACGCCTGCAATTGACGGGTGATCAAGCAAACCCAGAGGCGGCGTGACACAGCGAGACCTAGGAACTTTGAATCCAAACTAAACTCCTATAAAAAGGGAAGGGTGAGATGAGAGACTTTGGGTAACGTTCTGCTACCAACGTCAAGGAGCATCGGTGCGCGCCCGACAGAGACCCGGCTCCTCCTCGTGCTCAGCTTTCCTGGCCAGTTAGCTGCCACGAGCTCCGATCCCAAGCTGCGAACTCAAACTGCAATCAGGACTGGTAACTATCCAGCAGCTGCAGAACATTTTGGTGTGTGTGTGTGTGTGAGTGTATGTGTATAAGCATTAAGGTATTTGCTAATAGTTACGGATTAATAATAAATGTGGCATCTTTGTCTTAACCCCTAAAACGATCCTGTGTAAGTTTGTGGGACAACATTATTGGTGGAGAATGCGAAAGGGGGAGCAAGCATAGAATCCACAGTTATTATAAAACTCGTGTGCACACCGCCAGCTTTAGCAAGCCTGGCACTAGGAAAAAAAAAAGTGTAAACTTTCAGTTAATTAACCAAACTCTGAAGGATATAGGAGTTTAGGTTTAAATTGTGGTGTAGAGGTACATACACCCTCAGCCGTAGCGAGACTGAGCTAAAGAGGAGAACTTAGCGTTTCTCACTCTGATCCGGGAAAGGATCTGATCCGGGGAAGGATTTGTATAATTGGTGTATGAACCCTCGGTGATAGCAGACCGAGTAATACAGAGGGAGACTTGGTGTCTCTTCCTCTGGCCCAGAGAGGGTTAAGTTGTTCCTCCAGGAGTTAAAAAGGGAAAATTGTTATTTGTAAGTCACTCCTTTAGGAATTGGAGGTTCTAGTATTCTGATATTTATCAGCTCAGTTTCCTGTGTTGTACTTGGCTATGGCACACTTGTTAGGGAAAATGTTTAGGAAGACACAGTCTAAAGACATCTTTAGAGAAAAACAGGGAACGCTGTCTTTTGTCCAAGAGCCCACACCCTTTAAACAAGTACTACAGAGGTTTGGACACAGCCCGTGGACGGAAGGGGGGCTGGGAGATGTGTGTACTATTTCAGATTTGGAGAATAGGCTGGCAAGGTATATAATCCTGTACAAGCCTACTCCAACTAAAAGGGATTCAGCAGCAATCTGGCTTTTGTGGGACGCATGCAGGGATTTATACTCCCGCTTGGCATCCTGCCAGGAGGAGAATGCCTCCCTGCATGAAAAACTCACTCATATGGAAAAAGAGGCAGACAGATGAAAAGTGGTAGCGACAGGGGTGCAAAGCCAGTTAGACCCTCTCTGGGAGGCACTCAGGGAGGGCAAACAAAGAGAAAAGGAGTTAGAGGAACAGGTCAGGGAAAAGGAAAAAATAGAAAGAGAGAATCGAATATTGCAAGGCATGGTAAAGAGGTTAACCATACAACAAAGTAAAGCTCTCCCCGCTAATCACAGCCAGAGTCCCTTATCCAGCACCTTAAACAAAGGCTGGGATTCGCAAACCGACAGATAGCAGCGGTAACGGCAGAAGAGCGGGACTTTAATCCCCAGAGTGACGTCCCTGACTGGGAAGATGCCCCGAGGGAATCTAGTGAGGTGTGGGAAAGAGATACGGAGCAGCAATCCTGAGCCCCAGGGGCCGGTGTGAATGAGGTATGCATGGGTGATAGAATCAACCTCCAGCACCAGCCCGTCCTGATGAGATAAAGTTCAAATACCAACGGCTGAAGAACTAGACAACAGCCCTAACTCAAGCAAGAAGCATCCACCCTAAAAAGAAACAACAGAAGGAAGATCAAAGCCAGGTCCCAGGCTGACAGTCACGCCTGCAATTAACGGGTGATCAAGCAAACCCAGAGGCGGCGTGACACAGGGAGACCTAGGAACTTTGAATCCAAACTAAACTCCTATAAAAAGGGAAGGGCGAGATGAGAGACTTTGGGTAACGTTCTGCTACCAACGTCAAGGAGCATCGGTGCGCACCCGACAGAGACCCAGCTCCTCCTCGTGCTCAGCTTTCCTGGCCAGTTAGCTGCCACGAGCTCCGATCCCAAGCTGCGAACTCAAACTGCAATCAGGACTGGTAACTATCCAGCAGCTGCAGAACATCTTGGGGTGTGTGTGTGTGTGTGTAAGTGTATGTGTATAAGCATTAGGGTATTTGCTAATAGTTACGGATTAATAATAAATGTGGCATCTTTGTCTTAACCCCTAAAACGATCCTGTGTAAGTTTGTGGAACAACACCCTGCCCCCCGGATCAGCCCCGTGGGCCCATCTACCCTGGTATCCTGCCCCCTCCCTGCCCCCCGGATCAGCCCCGTGGGCCCATCTACCCTGGTATCCCACCCTCTCCCTGCCCCCCGGATCAGCCCCACACCCCATCTACCCCGGTATCCCGCACCCTCCCTACCCCCCGGATCAGCCCCACAGGCCCATCTACCCTGGTATCCTGCCCTCTCCCTGCCCCCTTGATCAGCCCACGGGCCCATTTACCCCGGTATCCCACCCCATTCCTAGCCCCCGGATCAGCCCCCCGGCCCATCTACCCTGGTATCCAGACCCTTCCTGTCCCCTGGATCAGCCCCACGGGCCCATCTACCCTGGTATCCTGCTCCCTCCCTGCCCCTCCGGATCAGCCCCACAGGCCAACCTACCCCAGTATCCCGGCCCCTCTGGATTTGCCCCACAGGCCCAGCCAGCCTGGTATCCAAGACCTTTTGGATCAGTCCCACAGGCCTATCTACCTCGGTATCCTGCCCCCTCCCTGCCCTCTGGATCAGCCCCATGGGCTCATCTACCCCTGTATCCTGCCCCCCCTGGGGGTACCGTGGTCTGGAAGGTGGAGTGCAGCTGGGTGAGGAAGTGCGGCCGGTCGCTGAGCGCCAGGACCCGCTTCTCCACCATGGTACATTCCACGTCGTCGTCCTGGATGATCACGTCCTTCTTCAGGATTTTGATGGCGTAGAGCTCGTCCGTGCCCCGCCGCTCGGCCAGCATCACCTGTGGGGGCCACAGCCCTGAGCCAGCCAGTCCTGCCCTGGGGTCGGGTGGGAGCCAGCGAGAGGGGACAGGCCCCATGCCCCATTCCCAGCCCCCCTGAGCCAGCCAGTCCTGCCCTGGGGCCGGCTGGGAGACAGCATCCCCTAGAGGGGAAAGGCCCCGTGCCCCATTCCCCACCCCCTGAGCCAGCTAGTCCTGCCCTGGGGCCGGCTGGGAGCCAGCACCCCCTAGAGGGGAGAGGCCCCGGGCCCCATTCCCAGCCCCCCTGAGCCAGCCAGTCCTGCCCTGGGGCCGGATGGGAGCTGGCACCCCCCTGAGGCAAGGGCCTGGTTGTGTCTCTCTCCAGGAGGCGAAGGGCCACTTTGAGATCACAGCTTTGGGGATATGCAGGAGAACACCTTCCCCAGAGTGACCACCCTGATCTTCTGCAGGACCCCGACTACATCGCCCCAGAGTTAGTGCTCCTGATCCAACCACCAGACCCTGCTCCTCTGCCAGAGCCAGGAAGAGAACCCAGGCATCCGGGCTCCCAGCCCCCATGGCTCTAACTCACCAGCCCCCACTCCCCTCCCAGAGCCAAGGAGAGAACCCAGGTGTCCGGGGCGCCCTCACCTTGCCGAAGCTGCCCTTCCCCAGCACCATGAGGAAGTTGAAGTCGGAGATGTGGAAGCGGCTGGTCCCAAAGAAGCTGCCGTGCTTGGAGTCCGTGGGGCTAGGGGTGGGCGAGGGGCCTGGCCCGCGGCGCACCTTCTGTGGGGGGGCAGAGATGGGGCACGGTGAGCGGCTAGCCCCAGCCTTGTGGGGAGGGGGAGCGGGTCGGGGGGGAGGGAAGGGGGGGGGGGAGAGCACTGGGGGTGGCAATAGCCACTGGGCCGATGGGGTTTGTGCTCAGGGGCCCTGGAGAAAATCTGCTCCCGGCAGTGGAAGCCTGGAGCCCCGACCCCGCTCCACCCCCGGCAGGGGACGTAGCGGCGGGGGTGGGGGAGACACACAGAAAGGAGCAGTGCTGGGGGGGAAATGGGGCGGAACCCTAGGTGGAATAGGGACGGGGCCCCAGGGAAGGGGCAGAAAAGGGTGGGGCTGTGGGTGGGGCCACCAGCAGAAGGGGCGGGATAGGGGCAGGACCGCAGGTGGAAGGGGAGGGGAGGGCCCCCTCCTCCCCACTTGCTCTGGCCCAGGGCACCAGGAAACCTTAATCCACCTCTGCGATGAAACCTGGAGGGTGCGGGGAGGGAAATGGGGGTGGCGATGGGGGAGGGAAAAATGGGGCAGTCATGTGGCTCAGGGTGGGGGGGCACCGTGATGGGAACGGGGGCAGGGGTGCTGTGGGGAGGGCCAGTTGTGGGGTTTGGGGTAACAGGACAGTGAGTGAATGGGGCAGGCACAAAGTGAGGGGTTAGGAAGCTGCTGGGGGCCAGGGTGGGATTGGGGTGCCTAGGGGCAGAGTGGGGGGATCATAATCCAGGGTCGCTCCCCCCAAGGCAGTCCCCCCTTGCACAATTGCACCCCACGGGGGGAGCTGCATCCCCTCAAACCTTTCCCCCACCCCTTTACCCACCTCCCCCTCCAACCCCAATCCCTCCATCTCCCCACAGAGGGGGATTCACTGGGGTCCCCCCAGACCCAGAGAACAGGGATCCCCCAACCAGACCTTGACGGCTCTGGTCACTGCCCCCCCCCCAACAAGCCCCACCCCCAGAACCTTGGAGACTGTTTCCAAACAACAGGAGTTGATTAAAGAAATACTTGGAGGGGAACGGGGGGGGGGCGGCGGAATTGGGAGCCCCAGGGAGTTTGAGACCTATTAGGCCAGGAGAGTGACACAGAGAACCCAGAAGTCCTGGCTCCCAGCCCCCCCACTCTAACCACTAGACCCCGTGCCCCACTGGGGTTGGCTTGAGGCTCTTTGCTTCCCTCTGCTGGAGAGAAGGGGAACAGCCACCCAGAGCATCGCCAGCCTGGCCAGCCCCTCTCCCCACACACTTCGCGCAGAGGGGCCCCGAGCCCCAGGCGTTACCTGGTACAGCTCCAGGGGGTAGTTGCAGGCCTGCAAGAGAGAGGGGGAGAAGGTCAGTGGCCGAACGCTGTGTCCCCCAGCCCAGGAGGCCCCACAGCTGCTGGGGACAGGGAGGGAGGGGGGCTGGACCAGGAATCTGCCCCCAGGCACCAGGGTTCATGCCCCAATTCCACAGTCCTCTGGGCTTTGGAGGGTTATGTCACAGCTGAAAGATGGGGTCCTTGTGGTACAGCACCCCCTGCCGAGCTCCCCACCCCGCTCCCTGCAGCCCAGCATCTCTTAGTGCCATGCTGGGGCAATGGGGCCAGCACTGATGGCCAGGGCAGCGCCCCCTACTGAGCCCCCCTGCTCCCTGCAGCACGTGGGAGTTTTCTCAGTCTGCTGTCCAATAACTGAACTGGCCTGGCCCTGCTTAGCTTTGGGGGAGGGGTTACCTCAAATTTCTGCAGCAGCCCACAATTTTCGGCATCAGCCACGGGGACATTGTAATACTCCCCCTCCTCCTGGTTGAGTAACTTGTACCTGAGACAGGGACAGAGACAGGCACAACACCGGGGGGGGGCGGGGGGGAAGGGCAGGGAGGGAAAGAAAGAAAGAAAGAAAGAAAGAAAGAAAGAAAGAAAGAAAGAAAGAAAGAAAGAAAGAAAGAAAGAAAGAAAGAGCAAAGCGTAAAGAAAGACAAAGGAGGATGCAAAGAAAAAAGTGAAAGTGTGCACAGAAATGCAAAGAGTGAAAGTGTGCAAAGAAAGGAATGCGAAGAAAAAGTGAAAGGGAAAGGAAAAAAGTGAAGTGTGCAAAGAGATGAGTGCAAAGTGAAAGTATGCAGAGACGAGTGCAAAGAAAAAGTGAAAGTATGCAAGGAAAGTGAACGTGTAAAGAAAGAAAAAGTGAAGGAGTGCAAAGAAAGTGAAAGTGAGCGGAAAGAAAGTCAACGTGAAAAGAAAAAGTGCGAGTGTGCAAAGTGAAAGTATGCAAAGAAAGTGAAAGAGCGCAAAGAAAGAAAAAGTGGAGGGGTGCAAAGAAAAACAAGGGCAAACGTGAAAAGAAAGAAACACAGAGTGCACGTGTGCAAAGGAGACGTGGGACAGAGCAAAGAAAATGAAAGCCGTGAGTGCAGAGAGGACGCAGGTGGAAAGGCAAGCAGTGCAAGAACCGCACGGGGAGGGAGCACGGGGACGCGGCAGCGCCGAGGCAGCCGGACACAGCCAAATACCCAAACAGACAGAACGATGGAGAGAGAGAGCGAGAGTGAGCCGTGGGCCTGGCTTCCCGCCTCCCCTGCACGCCCCCTCCTGGGGTGCAGCCCCCGCCCCCCACTTACCATCCATCTGCGTGTCCCTTGAGCAGTTCCGACACGCCGAAGGACATGGCTCCCATGAAGTCATTGCGTGAGGTGCGGTCCCAGTCCCACACCTCGATGGACAGCCGCCGCTCCACGTCTCCCGGCCTCAGTGTGCTGGGGGGTGGGGGAGGTCAAGGGGAGGGGGAGATTAAACCACCAACCCAGCCGCCTGCCCCTTTAAATGGGGGTGGGGGTGAATGTTTGCCCTCTGGACAAGAAATGTGGATAAAAGCCCTACTACTGCTGCTGCCAGGACAGGGGGAGAATCTCCAGGAGTGGACCGGATTCCATTGGAGGGGCTGCAAAATCTTGGTTTATTTTGAGGGGAGAAGGGATTGTGGCTGATGGGGGGGGCCCTACTGTCCCCTCAACCGCAGAAGAGGGGGGGCACTCTGGGGACATGGGGAGAGTATTTGGGGGTGGGAGGTTAGGATACAGACACCCGTGGGAGCTCTGACAGGCCCATGTTTCGTGGCTGTGTCCAGACACCCGTGGGAGCTGTAGGACCCCCATATCTCCAGTCCAGGAATGTACCCAGGCACATACCCACGCCCACCTGCCCGCCTGTGCCCGGGGCACTCACAATAGGAAGGTCTCGTTCCACACGGGGTTCAGAGTGGATTTCACAGTCCGGGTTTTCTGCTTGCTCACGTTCTTGGGGTCCGGGATGAGCTTCAGCTTCACGTAGGGGTCCGACAGCCCATTGGGGTCCATGGGGATGAGGTTCCGGGCCTCACCCACTAGGGGGGAGGGACCACAGATCAGCACGTGGCCCTGAGAGCTCAGTCTGACCCCTTCTAGGAGGGGGGACTGGGAGCCTGGACTCCTGGGTTCCATCCCCAGGCCAGCAAAGGGAGTAGGGTCTTGTGGTTAGTGCAGGGGTGGACTAGGACCCAGGACTCCTGGGTTCTCTGCCTGGCTCTGGGAGGGGAGTGGTGTCTAGTGGTCAGAGCAGGGCGGGGATGGGCCCCAGGATTCCTGGGTTCTCTCCCCACTGCTGAGTGTGGTGTGTTGATCACAGACGGCGGTGTACATGCTGCGGTGTCCCGTGACCTCACGCCCACACCCTGGCCCAGGGGGAGCAGGACTGTGGCGGAGGGCTGCGTGCAGGGAGCTGCCGAGGAATCCCCGTTATGTAAGCATGGCTGGATGGGTTTCTTTCCACCTCTTACATGCTCCAGCTGGGAGCACGAGAATGCGAGGGAGGGTGTGAAGGGGAGAGGGGGAGAGTGCTGAGCTGCAGAGCCGGGAATAGAACCCAGGAGTCCTGGCTCCCAGCCCCCTCCCACTAGACCCCACTCCCCTCCCACAGCCAGGGAGAGAACCCAGGAGTCCTGGCTCCCAGCCCCCTCCCACTAGACCCCACTCCCCTCCCACAGCCAGGGAGAGAACCCAGGAGTCCTGGCTCCCAGGCCCCCCCTGCTCTAACCACTAACCCCCACTCCCCTCCCACAGCCAGGGAGAGAACCCAGGCGTCCTGGCTCCCAGCCCCTCCCGATCCAACCCCCCAGACTGAGGCTAAGAGCACCTGGCAGCACAGCACCCCCTGGGGCCAGCAGGGACCGCCAGGAGAGACCCCCCTACTGAGCAAATCCCCACCCCCGCCCCGCCCCCGGCCACCCATTGCAAAGCGAAATCCAAGTCACCACTAGGTGGCAACATTAGCCACTAAACCAAGGATAGACGGGGAGGGGGTGTGTGTGGGGAGGGGGGGTGGATGGGCAGAGAGATGGGGGGATGGATAGACAGACAGAGCGATGCGGTGGGGGATTGGGAAAACAGACAGACAGATGTGGGGGGGAGGGGTCGTAAAGACAGAGACAGCTTGGAGGGGGTTGGAGGGACAGACAGACAGACGCTGGGGGCGGGGGCTGGAGGGACGGACAGACAGACAGATGCCGGGGGGGGAGGGGGCTGGAGGGACAGACAGACAGACAGACAGATGCCAGGGGGGGAGGGGGCTGGAGGGACAGACAGACAGACAGATGCTGGGGGCGGGGGTTGGAAGGAGACGGACAGACAGACGCCAGGGGTTGGAGGGACGGACAGACAGAGACGTCGGGGCGGGGGTTGGAGGGACGGACAGACAGACAGACGCCAGGGGCAGGGGTTGGAGGGATGGATAGACAGACAGACAGACAGACGCTGGGGGCGGGGGTTGGAGGGAGACGGACAGACAGACAGACAGACACTGGGGGCGGGGGTTGGAGGGAGACGGACAGACAGACAGACGCCGGGGGCGGGGGTTGGAGGGACAGACGGACAGACAGACACTGGGGGCGGGGGTTGGAGGGAGACGGACAGACAGATGCCGGGGGCGGGGGCTGGAGGGACAGACGGACAGACAGACACTGGGGGTGCCAGCCCTGCTGTGCTGCGGCTGAGAAGCTCCCTCTGGCTGGCGGCCGAGGGAGACTCTGAACCCCACACGGGCGCTCAGGTTGCCTGGAACTTTGCTGTGTTTGGGGGGGGCAGGAGGGGTAACGCAGGGTGATCAGAGCTGGGGCTCCCAGGACACAGTCTGCCCCCCACACACACACTCCACCCCCCCCCCCAAGCTGATCCGTTCTAGCCAGGGCCTCAGGGCCCCAATCCCAGCGCCCTCTTTGCCCCCACGGCATGGCAGCCCCTCGCCATCCCCCACAGCGAGCGCCCGGCCCGAGGGTCTCCGTGGGGAGACCCGGTGGTGGCCGAAGCTGAGGCCTGTGGGGAACGGACAGCTCCGAGCACCAGAGCCAAGCCAGCTGGGGACAGCGGCCAGGAGAACCCCCCTCCGGCAGCGCAGGTAGCGTCTACACCACAGCAGGGCCCAAGCTGCAGCCAGGCGCCGTCGGTTCGAGCCCGGCTCTCGGCCGAACTCGACGGAGATCTGCCCCGGGCGGGCCCGGCGGCCCAGACGTTACCTGGGGCGAGCCGGAAATTCCAAACCCGCCCGCCCGGCCCCCGTACCAAAGACACGGATCTCCTCCCCGCCGAGCGTCTCAATGCGGAGCTGCAGGCGGCCACGGCGCTCCGTGTGATCCACCCCGCACAGGCTGGGCACGCTCTGCACGCAGCGCTTGTGCACGTTCATCTCGCAGCCTGCGGGGGGCGCCAGAGAGTGAGGGGGGAAGGGGATCTCACCCCTAGGCCATCCCCCCCACCCGCAGCCCTAACACCAGGGTTCGCACTGCAACCCACCCGCCTCCGGGCCTCACTCCTGCCCACCCCACCCCCACATCTCAGTCCCACCCACCCCCAGGCCTTGCCCCTCCCCCTGCAACCCCTCCCCCCACATCTCGCTCTCCCCCGCCCCCCGCAACCCCCAGACCTTGCTCCCAGGTCTCCCCTGCCCCTCCTAAGTCTTGCTCCAACCCACCACAGCCCCCAGGGCCTCGCTCCCACCCCCTTTCTGGCCCCCTCCCCCAAGACTCCAGACCTCACGCCCACTGCCTGCCACCCTTCAAGGCCTTGCTCCTACCCCCTCCCTATTTACCCCTGCCCCTCCCCATCCCCCCCACCTTGCTCCCACTCTCCCATCCACCCCCTCCCCTCCTACTCACAGGAGCACTTCATGCCCTGGTGCACCAGCCCATAGAGCAGGGAGCCGCAGTGGTCGCAGAAGGTTGGGCTGCTGTAGCTGTGAATCTTGAACTTGTGCTTGTTCCGGGGGTCCTGGGGGGGGGGAAGCAGATAGATCAGAGCCCCCCCCATCACCAGTACACAGGCAGACAATGAGTGTCAGTTTGCACGGGAGGCATGCAAGGCTAGCCACACAGGCCAGAGGGGCAAGCGGGAGGATGAACGTTCTCACCCAAGGGCATGTCCGAGTGTGCTCCCGGGACCTAGCACAGGGCACGGGCCTGCCTGTGCCAAGGATGGCGTGTGCACAAGTGTGTCCAAGTGCGCAGACATGGGATCGCACGGGGCATGCGTGAGCTTGCACAGAAGGCTTGCATTTGTATGCGCGTGCAAGGAGTGTCAACATAAGGTTACACAGGGAATTGCACACGGGAGTGTGCAAATGTGAGCTCGAATTGGGTGTGGGTGTGCATGTGCAAAGGATAGAGCACACACAAGTGTGTGTCAGCATCCCTGAGTGTGCACAACTTGCACTGATGCATGCACAAGCATCTACAGGTGCACAGAGGAGCTTGAATAGGGTATACGTGTGTGTGCGCACGTGCATGAAGGCTGTGCATTTGTGTGACTGCAAGGGATTAAGCATGAGTTTGCACAAGGAATAGCACAAGGGTGCACAGCGTGCAAACGTGAGCTTGTATGGGGAGTGGGCATGTATGTGCAAAGGACACAGTGTGCATATGTGTATCTAAACATGCATATGGGAGCTTGCACAAAGGAATCCACCAGCTTATCTGCATGTGCAAATGTGAGTTTCCACAGAGAGGGTGCAAGTGTGCAGGTGTGTGCAAGGGGTATGAATGTGAGCTTGCCCAGGGAATTGCACGAGCACTTGTGTGTGCACACAGAGGTGAGCCAGCGTGCGCTGAGCGTGCAAGGAGGAAGGTGAGCTTGCAGTGGGCCTTGCACAGGTGCCCAAGGGGGCATGTGTGTGTGCAAGGAAAGAGTATGAAGGGGGGTGTTTGCATGGAAGGGATGTGACTGCTAACGACATTCCTGCTTCCTTTCCCTCCCGCTCTCTTCTCCTCTTCCACCTCCCTTCCTCCTTCCCCCTTTCCAGGCCAAGGACATAGAATCTGGGCCGTGTCTGTGTTTTCCACCGTGCTCCACCCCCCACTTGGGCAGTAAAAATAGCTGGAGAAATTGGGACGCCCACCTGGGGGGGTGGGGGTGGAGCTGTCTTCTTCCCCACCAAAGGATTTCCTCCAAAGCCAGGGATAGAACCCAGGTGTCCTGGCTCCCTGGCCCCCCCACATCCACGCTCTAACCACTAGACTCCACCCCTCTCTCAGAGCTGGGGAGAGAACCCAGGAGTCCTGGCTCTCTGCCCCCCCACATCTCCGCTCTAACCACTAGACCCCACCCCCATCACAGCTGGGGAGAGAACCCAGGCATCCTGGCAACCATCTGTCACTCACATCTGTCTGGGGTCCTTTCCCGGCTCCCGGGCATTCGAAGGTGACAAATTCATGGCACCGTTTGTGTACGACGAAGCTGCAGACTTGGTGGGATGGGCGAATGGGGGGGGGGCAGAGAGAAGAGGGGGGGCAAATAGAACCATTAGCAGAGCAAGTTCAGGACAGTGCTGTGATACCCCCCCCACCCACACCCCATTCAGATCCCTCCCAGAGCCCAGATTTAGGGCTGGGGAATCCTGGATCAACGGACCCCTAGACTCGTAAGTTTTATAGCACCTCCTCTCCGCTGTGGGCGGAAGGTCCCCCCCCAATCCTGGGACAGCCAGCACCAGAGGGGCAGGCCAGCTGGGGGAGTAGGGGACGGTTCGTGGGTAGCGGTGCATTTGGGGGGGAAGGCTCAGCATGTTGGGGGAAAGTTTGGGGTTGAATTTGGGGGGCAGGGCTGAGGTTGGGAGGGAAGGTTCAGTGGGGTCGGGAGTAAGTTTGGGAGGGATGTTTAGGGGGGTTGAAGAGAAGATTCAGGGGTTTGAAGCAAAGGTTCAGGGGAGTTTTGGGGGACAGGTCAGGGGAGTCAGGGGGATTGGGGGGGGAAGGATCAGGAAAAGGCTCTGGGATGAGTCCGGGGACGGGTCGGGGGACAAGTAAGGGGAAGGCTCAGGGACTGGTCGGGGGGCGTTGAGGGGATAAGTCGGGGGAGTCAGGGGGACGAGTAACGGGAAGGCTCAAGGACTGCTCGAGGGGAGTTGAGGGGATAAGTCGGGGGAGTCAGGGGGACGAGTAAGGGGAAGGCTCAGGGACTGGTGGGGGGCGTTGAGGGGACAAGTCAAGAAAAGGTTCAGGGATGTGTCAGGGGGACGGGTCTGGAGAGTTGGGGGGAGTTGAGGGGACAAGTTGGGGGAGTCAGGGGGATGGGTTGGGGGAGTTGTGGGAACAGGTCGGGGGGACAGGTCGGGGGAGTTGAGGGGACGGGTCGAGGGGAGTTGAGGGGGGACTAGTTGGGGGAGTTGTGGGGAGGGTCGGGGGGAGTTGTGGGGATGGGTCAGGGGTACAGGTTGGGGGGACGGGTCAGGGGGAGTCGGGGGGAGTTGTGGGAATGGGTCAGGGGGAGTTGAGGGGGGACTAGTTGGAGGAGTTGTGGGGATGGGTCGGGGGGACGGGTCAGGGGAATTGTGGGGATGGGTTGAGGGGAGTTGGGGGGCTGGGTCGGGGGGACGGGTCAGGAGGGAGTTGAGGGGGGACTAGCTGGAGGAGTTGTGGGGATGGGTCGGGGGGACGGGTCAGGAGGGAGTTGAGGGGGGACTAGCAGAGGGAGTTGTGGGGATGGGACGGGTCAGGAGGGAGTTGAGGGGGGACTAGTTGGAGGAGTTGTGGGGATGGGTCAGGGGGACGGGTCAGGAGGGAGTTGAGGGGGGACTAGTTGGAGGAGTTGTGGGGATGGGACGGGTCAGGGGGAGTTGAGGGGGGACTAGCAGAGGGAGTTGAGGGGATGGGTCAGGAGAAGGCTCAGGAACGAATCGGGGGATGGCTCGGGGGGGGTCGTTTCTCTCCCCTTCCCCCTCTAACAGCATCTTAAGGCTCGGAGGAGCGAGCCGGGGAGATTTGGAAGACGGGTCTCCATGGAAACAGGCAGGAGCAGAAACCACAAGTGCCAGGAGATGGGGGGGGCAGCAGATTGGACTTGGGGGAGAGTGGGGGGGGGCTTGACTCCTCCTGCCTCCTCGGAGCCGTCCAGCCCCCCCATGCCACACAGGCTGCTCCCACCACTAGCCCCGAGCCAGGGACAGAACCCAGGAGTCCTGGCCCCCACCCTCAGTCAACCTTTCTGCCCTAAGTGGGGAGCAATGGGGGCCCCCAGGGATCTGGGCTGGGACGAAGCAAACTTATTACCCACGCGGGGTTCCCATGGCAACGGCTCCCCCACATCCCCTCCCCCTGGCCAGCTGCACCAAGAAGTGAAGGGGGGGGGTGTCTGGGAACCTGCTGCATCCCACCGCTGCCACCAGCCACCCCAGCTCTGCCTGTCTCCCAGGGGGCCAAGGCTCCAGGAGGCACCCCCCGCAGCCCTGAGCTCCCCCTGCCCAGGGTCCATCCAGAGCCCTGTTGCTTATGCTCCCACCCCACATAGCCACATGCACGAGCCATACCCTAGGGTAAATACATGCCCCCCGCCGTTCTCCCCTCCATACGCCCCGTGCGCACACTCACCCCAATCATGACCCACCTTGACACTGCCTCCTGCATACCCACCCCTGCACACAGCCCAGAAATGCTCCACACCCCGGGGCCATCCCCATGCATGCCCAGCTACGCTTGTGCAAACGCACCCCTGCCTCGTGCGCACCCTCCCACCACACTGACGCACTAATACAAAAGGTCTGCATGCACACCTCAATCCACACACAGGCCAATGCACGCAAACATGCACACACTCGTGCAAATGCAAACACCACACGTTTGTGCAAAGGCATGCACTTGTGCACATGCACACATTCACCTGCATACTCCTATGCATATGTGCAAATGTGCATACTTGTGCAACCCCTGCATATGTGCAAATTCACACACTAGTGCACACTCCCTGCATCCTTGTGCAAATAAATACACTTGTATAGATGTACACTCATGCAAATGCACACCCATTCACACCCCCAGCTGCCAATCCCATAGATCTGTGCCCACCAGCTCTATCTCACTGCACCAACACACATATGTGCAAAAGTCAGCACAGTCGTGCCCACCACCGACATGTCTAGCCAGTCGTACCAAGTCTCTGCATGCACCCATGCCCACCGGTGTGTAAAGGTACGTGCCACCTAGCCTCCAACCACACACTTGTGCAAGGGTGTCTGTCACACGCACCCCATGTGCCATCTCGGCACCTGCACACCTATCCCCACACCCTGACACACTCATACACAGCCCTGGCAGCTTGACACTAACACCCCACTTGCTCTTGCACACCTGGCCCCCAAATACATTCACCACCACAGCCTTCCCCATCACCGCGCACAACCCATCACGCCCCCCTCAACCCACCTCGTGTGCACATATCTCCACCCACTGTCACACACCCCTCCACCCACTCCCATGTGCACACACACCCATCCACCCGTCACCCACCCCCATGTGCATGTTTCCCCCATCATGGCCCCCTCCAGACACACCCCAGTGAGGACACTCTAAGAATCACCCCCGTGCCATCCATTTGGTCCCCCCCCACCACTTAACACTCAGATCCCACCCCCACCACACTGGGCCTCACATTGCCAGCTGGGGGAGGGGCAGAGTCCCCTAGAACTGCCCCCACCCACTCTAGGACTGGCAGGAAACACCACCACATCCCCCTACCCAAAGCTGTTCATCGCTTGGCAACTGCTCCCCCAGTTCATCACTGGCCAATCAACCGCAGAGCCACACCCCCATTCGGAGCATACGGGGATTTCCCTGTTATCCCCACACATACACACATACACCCCTACCTGCAGGAGGGGGGAGGCAGGAAGAAATCTCCCCACCCCATCCAGATCCCCTACACAGCCGCCCAGCTAGCCCCACAGGCCTCCTACCCCACACAAAGCCCCCCCGATACCGCATAACCCCCACAGAACTCCCCTAAACACAAACCCCCCAGATCCTCCACTCCCAGCCCCACAAATACACACTCTCCTCTCAGAACCGGGCAGTGAACCCAGGAGTCCTGGCTCCGAGCCACCCTCTGCTCTAACCCAGCAAATCTGGTGCCAAAACCACCCCCTATCCCTGGCTCAGGGACTGACCTCCTGTCCAGACACTCAAGAGCAAACCAACCCCACGTCACTGGAGAGAACCCAGGAGTCCTGGCTCCCCTGCACTAACCACTGGATCCCGCTCCCCTCCCAGAGCCAGGGAGAGAACCCAGCAGACCTGGCTCTCCTGCTCTAACCGCTAGACCCTGCTCCCCTTCCAGAGCCAGGGAGAGAACCCAGGAGACCTGGCTCTCCTGCTCTAACCGCTAGACCCCGCTCCGCTCCCAGAGCCAGGGAGAGAACCCAGGAGTCCTGGCTCTCCTGCTCTAACTGCTAGATCCCGCTCCGCTCCCAGAGCCAGGGAGAGAACCCAGGAGTCCTGATCCCCAGGTGTCAAAGAAGCTTAAAGAATAAAGCATTGAGCATATGAAAGGTCACCCGGTATTAGCTATTTTGGGGCTTTTTAAAAACAGAAACATGGAATTTTCCAGCCAGTCCCCAAAATAGCCGGAGTCAAAAAATCCGGTTCAGAGCCTAGAGAGCCATAAGCTCTGTGCTGGGAACGGGCTGCAATGTCCCTCCCCGTGACACGCGACCACATCTGGGGTGCAGCACGGGGGCTGGTTATACCATCACCAGTAGCCAGAAGGGAGGACCCCAAGGCTGAGAGCAGGAGTGACTATCTCCCCCTGAGCATGGCTCTCAGTGGAGTGAGGGGGCTGGGGGGGGTGTCACTGACCCTGCAGGGTGGGAGGGGGTCTCTTACCTAGACACTGCAGTCCCTGCTTCCCGATCCCCCTGCAAGCAAGAGAGCAGCACAATGTTACTTTGGGGCTCACCACTGCAATGAGTTGCCCACACTCGGCTCACCCCAATACACATAGTTAACATGCGCCTCACTCCTCCCCTTCCCCAACATTGGCTATGCCACAAAGTAGGAGGCTGGGAGCCAGGACTCCTGGGTTCTCTCCCTGGCTCTGGGAAGGGAGTGGGGTCTAGTGGTTAGAGCGGGGGAGCCGGGAGCCAGGACTCCTGGGTTCTCTTCCCGGCTCTGGGAGGGGAGTGGGGTCTAGTGGTTAGAGCGGGGGAGCCGGGAGCCAGGACTCCTGGGTTCTCTTCCCGGCTCTGGGAGGGGAGTGGGATCTAGTGGTTAGAGCGGGGGAGCCGGGAGCCAGGACTCCTGGGTTCTCTCCCTGGCTCTGGGAAGGGAGTGGGGTCTAGTAGTTAGAGCGGGGGAGCCGGGAGCCAGGACTCCTGGGTTCTCTTCCCGGCTCTGGGAGGGGAGTGGGGTCTGGTGGTTAGAGCAGCGGGGCTGGGAGCCAGAACTCCTGGGTCCTGTCCCCAGCTCTGAACCAACCAGTCCCTCCAGACATGCTAAGACTAAAGGAAGGGTGGCAGCAGCAGACCCATGGGGGAGGGGGAAAAGATGGAGTTGGGGGATGCTGGGGAGGATCCCACCAGATGAAGTCGGGTGCAGTGGCTGCAGAATATGTGGGGGAGGTGCTGGGGGGCACTAGGAGGTGATGAGGGGGCACTGGGGGGGGTCTCACCAGATGAAGTCGGGTGCAGTGGCTGCAGAATGTGTGTGGGGGAGGTGCTGGGGGGCACTAGGAGGTGATGAGGGGGCACTGGGGGGGGGTCTCACCAGATGAAGTCTGTGCAGTGGCTGCAGAACGTGGGCTGGGGGGCGCTAGGGGGGCACTAGGAGGTGATCGGGGGGCGCTAGGGGTGGTCTCACCAGATGAAGTCCGTGCAATGGCTGCAGAACGTGGGCTGGGGGGCGCTAGGGGGGCACTAGGAGGTGATGGGGGGCGCTAGGGGGGGTCTCACCAGATGTTCTGCAGCCATTGCATGGACTTCATCTGGTGAGACCACCCTAGCGCCCCCCATCACCTCCTAGTGCCCCCCTAGCGCCCCCTAGCCCATGTTCTGCAGCCACTGCACAGAGTTCATGGGCTAGGGGGCGTTAGGGGGGCACTAGGAGGTGATGGGGGGCGCTAGGGTGGTCTCACCAGATGAAGTCCATGCAATGGCTGCAGAACGTGGTCTGGGGGGCGCTAGGGGGGCACTAGGAGGTGATGGGGGGCGCTAGGGGTGGTCTCACCAGATGAAGTCCATGCAGTGGCTGCAGAACGTGGGCTGGGGGGGCGCTAGGGGGGCACTAGGAGGTGATGGGGGGCGCTAGGGGGGTGTCACCAGATGAAGTCCGTGCAGAGGCTGCAGAACGTGGGCTGGGGGGGCGCTAGGGGGGCACTAGGAGGTGATGGGGGGCGCTAGGGGGGATCTCACCAGATGAAGTCCGTGCAGTGGCTGCAGAACGTGGGCTGGGGGGGCGCTAGGGGGCACTAGGAGGTGATGGGGGGGCGCTAGGGGGGTCTCACCAGATGAAGTCCATGCAATGGCTGCAGAACGTGGTCTGGGGGGCGCTAGGGGGGCACTAGGAGGTGATGGGGGGGCGCTAGGGTGGTCTCACCAGATGAAGTCCATGCAATGGCTGCAGAACGTGGTCTGGGGGGCGCTAGGGGGGCACTAGGAGGTGATGGGGGGCGCTAGGGGTGGTCTCACCAGATGATGTCCATGCAGTGGCTGCAGAACGTGGGCTGGGGGGGCGCTAGGGGGGCACTAGGAGGTGATGGGGGGCGCTAGGGGGGTGTCACCAGATGAAGTCCGTGCAATGGCTGCAGAACGTGGTCTGGGGGGCGCTAGGGGGGCACTAGGAGGTGATGGGGGGCGCTAGGGGGGATCTCACCAGATGAAGTCCGTGCAGTGGCTGCAGAACGTGGGCTGGGGGGCGCTAGGGGGCACTAGGAGGTGATGGGGGGGCGCTAGGGGGGTCTCACCAGATGAAGTCCATGCAATGACTGCAGAACGTGGTCTGGGGGGCGCTAGGGGGGGCACTAGGAGGTGATGGGGGGGCGCTAGGGTGGTCTCACCAGATGAAGTCCATGCAATGGCTGCAGAACGTGGTCTGGGGGGCGCTAGGGGGGCACTAGGAGGTGATGGGGGGCGCTAGGGGTGGTCTCACCAGATGAAGTCCATGCAGTGGCTGCAGAACGTGGGCTGGGGGGGCGCTAGGGGGGCACTAGGAGGTGATGGGGGGCGCTAGGGGGGTGTCACCAGATGAAGTCCGTGCAGTGGCTGCAGAACGTGGGCTGGGGGGGCGCTAGGGGGGCACTAGGAGGTGATGGGGGGCGCTAGGGGGGATCTCACCAGATGAAGTCCGTGCAGTGGCTGCAGAACGTGGGCTGGGGGGGCGCTAGGGGGCACTAGGAGGTGATGGGGGGGCGCTAGGGGGGTCTCACCAGATGAAGTCCATGCAATGGCTGCAGAACGTGGTCTGGGGGGCGCTAGGGGGGCACTAGGAGGTGATGGGGGGGGCGCTAGGGTGGTCTCACCAGATGAAGTCCATGCAATGGCTGCAGAACGTGGTCTGGGGGGCGCTAGGGGGGCACTAGGAGGTGATGGGGGGCGCTAGGGGTGGTCTCACCAGATGATGTCCATGCAGTGGCTGCAGAACGTGGGCTGGGGGGGCGCTAGGGGGGCACTAGGAGGTGATGGGGGGCGCTAGGGGGGTGTCACCAGATGAAGTCCGTGCAGTGGCTGCAGAACGTGGGCTGGGGGGGCGCTAGGGGGGCACTAGGAGGTGATGGGGGGCGCTAGGGGGGATCTCACCAGATGAAGTCCGTGCAGTGGCTGCAGAACGTGGGCTGGGGGGGCGCTAGGGGGCACTAGGAGGTGATGGGGGGGCGCTAGGGGGGTCTCACCAGATGAAGTCCATGCAATGACTGCAGAACGTGGTCTGGGGGGCGCTAGGGGGGCACTAGGAGGTGATGGGGGGGCGCTAGGGTGGTCTCACCAGATGAAGTCCATGCAATGGCTGCAGAACGTGGTCTGGGGGGCGCTAGGGGGGCACTAGGAGGTGATGGGGGGACGCCAGGGGGGGTCTCACCAGATGAAGTCTGTGCAGTGGCTGCAGAACGTGGTCTGGGGGGGCGCTAGGGGAGCACTAAGAGATGATCGGGGGGCGCTAGGGGGGTCTCACCAGATGAAGTCCGTGCAGTGGCTGCAGAACGTGGTCTGGGGGGCGCTAGGGGGGCACTAGGAGGTGATGGGGGGGCGCTAGGGGGGGTCTCACCAGATGAAGTCTGTGCAGTGGCTGCAGAACGTGGTCTGGGGGGGCGCTAGGGGGGCACTAGGAGGTGATGGGGGGGCGCTAGGGGGGTCTCACCAGATGAAGTCCGTGCAGTGGCTGCAGAACGTGGGCTGCTTGAAGAATCGCGCCGTGAATTTGTGGCTCTTGACCTCGTGGATCAGCTTCTGGCGCAGCGCCCCCTTGCGGCAGAAGAGCGGCTTGGTCAGGCACTCCAGCTCGGTGGGCGAGGCGACCAGCGCCATGGCCCCACCTGGGCCCCCAGCCCCGGGCGGGTGGGAAACGATAGAAAGAGGAAGGGGAGATGAAGGGACTGGGTGGATGGAGGAGTGAACAGAGAGGAGGGATGGATGCAAAGAAGGGAGGTCGGAGGGATGGAGGGATGCACAGAACAGAGATGGGAGAAGAGAAGGCGGGGGGGGGACGGAGAGAAGAGGAGGCTGAGGATGGAGGGAGGGATGAGAGAAAAGATGGGGAGAAGGGGAGATGGGGGTAGAGAGAAGGTAGGAAGAGATGAGAGAAGGAGGGATGAGAACAGGAAGCAGGGACCGGAGGGATGGAGGGAAGAAAGGGAGGGAGGGATGAGAACAGGGGGATAGAAGAGGAGGCAGGGACCGGAGGGCTGAAGGCGCCGCCGGAGCAGAGGTTTCCAGCAGGCGCCGCCGGGAGCCGAGGTGGGGACGGGTGCACCGGCCGGGGAGCTGCCGGCCGGTCGCGCCGTGTATCTGCTCTGCGGGGAGAGCTGCGATGGGGAGCGGGAGAAGGCGGGTCTCTGACGGCTCTGGGGGGAGGAGTCGGCCTTAAAGGAGAAAGGGGCGGGGGCGTTCCCTGAGGGGGGCCTGAGGATACCCCCAAATGTAGATCCCCACCGTCCTGACACCCGAATCCCCCCCGGATCCCAGATCCCCCCAGATCCCAGCTCTGGGAGGCTATGGGGGGGAGAGGAGTGAGGGGGCTGGGAGCCAGGACTCCTGGGTTCTCCCGTGGGCTCTGCGCAGGGAGCGGGGACTAGTGGTCAGAACGGGGGGCTGGGAGCCAGGACTCCTGGGTTCTCTCCGGGGCTCTGGGCAGGGAGCGGGGACTAGTGGTCAGAATGGAGGGCTGGGAGCCAGGACGCCTGGGTTCTCTCTGGGGCTTTGGGCAGGGAGCAGGGACTAGTGATTGGGGGTGGGGGGCTGAGAGCCAGGACTCCTGGGTACTCCGCAGTGACGTGGGGCTGTTTTGCTGCTGGCTGCCTGGCCGGGAGGTCAGAGTCCCCGGGCGGGGGGTGGTTAATCGATAACCAGGGGGAGGGATGATATATACCCAGGCCCCGGGGCACTGGCTTCACAGGACTCCGCCCGCCATGCCCCACGGTGCCCCCTTCCTCCTGCTGCTTCTACTGCCCTGGGACAGTCACTGCACCACAGGTGAGGGTCCGGGGACCCCCCCCCAGGGCTCCCCATCCCTCCCCCCCACCCGCTGGGTTCACATGCTTCCCTCTCCCCTCTCTGAGGGTTCCCCCCGACACCCCTCCCCCGCCTGCCGGTGTCCTCCCTTCTCCCCTCCCTCGTCAGGGTAACCCCCCAGCTCACTCCCCCCCCAGCCTATCTCCTACCCCCGCCCCCGCTGCGTCCCCCGTCCCCCGTCCTCAGGCCTGTCTCCATCCCCCACTAGGGAACCCCCCCCCGCAAGGTCCCCACCTTTCCCCCCTCTCCCCCAAGGGGTCCTTCCACCCCCCTTCCCTACTCCCCATGGAGGGGGGCTGTAGTCTGGAGGAGGGATCCCGCAGCCCCCCGGGGAAGGAGGCTATTGATTGGAAGAGGGGATCCTGTACACCCAGGGAGGAGGGCTGTAGACTGGAGGGGGGATCCTGCAGGGAGTGGGGCTTTAGAGGGACGATCCTGTAGCCCCCTGGGGAAGGGGGCTATAGACTGGAAGGGGGGATCCCATACCCCTAGGGAGGGGGGCTATAGACTGGAAGGGGGGATCCCGTACCCCCAGGGAGGGGGGCTATAGGCTGGAGGGGGGATCCCGCAGCCCCCCCCCGGGGAAGGGGGGCCTACAGACTGGAGGGGTTGACCCTGCGCCCACCCCCACCCGGGGAGTGAGTCTGGCTCAGCCGCCTGCCCTTGTCCCATATGATTTTGTTCCCAGTAATTGTCCCGGCCGGGTCTTTAAACAGCCCTTTGCTAGAAACCAGGGAGGACCCCAGTTCTCACCTCCAGAGAACCGACCGCCGGGGCCCCCACCACAGTCTGGGCAGGGCAGATGGAGATAGACAGAGGGGCTGAAAGGGGGATAGATAGATAGATAGAGGGGATGTATGAGTATGAATAGATAGAGGGAGTGGATAGGGATAGATAGATAGAGGGGGTAGATGGGGATGGATGGATAGATACATGGATGGGTGGACAGGGATAGATAGGTAGATAGATAGAGGGGATGTATGAGGATAGATAGAGGGGGTGGATGGGGATGGATAGATAGATAGATAGAGGGGGTAGATGGGGGATGGATAGATGGGGTGGATGAGGGATGGATGGATAGATGGATGGGGATAGATAGGTAGATGGATGGGATGTATGAGGATAGACAGAGGGGGTGGATGGGGATAGATGGGTAGATGGGGGATGGATGGAGTAGATAGAGGGGGTAGATGAGGGATGGATGGATGGATAGATAGATGGATGGGTGGATGGGGGTAGATAGGTAGGTAGATAGATGGGATGTATGAGGATAGATAGAGGGGGTGGATGGGGATAGATAGAGGGGGTGGATGGGGATGGATAGATAGATAGATAGAGGGGGTAGATGGGGGATGGATAGATGGGGTGGATGAGGGACGGATGGATAGATGGATGGTTGGATGGGGATAGATAGGTAGATAGAGGGGATGTATGAGGATAGATGGGGTGGATGGGGATAGATAGAAAGTTGGGGTAGATGGGGGTTGGATGGATAGATGGGTGGATGGGGATAGATAGATAGAGGGGGTAGATGAGGGATGGATGTGATGGGGATAGATAGAGGGGGTAGATGAGGGATGGATGGATAGATAGATGGATAGGTGGATGGGGATAGATACGTAGATGGATGGTATGTATGAGGATAGATAGAGGGGGTGGATGGGGATAGATGGGGAATAGATGGAGTAGATAGAGGGGGTAGATGAGGGATGGATGGATAGATAGATGGATGGGTGGATGGGGGTAGATAGGTAGGTAGATAGATGGGATGTATGAGGATAGATAGAGGGGGTGGATGGGGATAGAGAGAGAGAGAGCTACGAGGATGGACGGTGTATGGGGCCAGGTGACAGACAGGTGTCTGGGGGATGGACACCCCGCCAGGCTCTCCAGCCAGTACGGAGGGGAGAATTCTGCAACCACTCCCGCCCCCCACCCACCAGGGCTCGGAGGCACGTGCAGACTTGCCCCACCAGCTGGTGGCTATGGTGGGGATTGCAGGGGCCCTTCCCATTAAAGTCAGGGGGGCTTCGGAGGGAAATGTTTGTATGCAGTCCACTCCCTCCCACTTACTGGCTGGGGATTCCTGTGGAAACAGCTATCTGGGAGTAAGGGCACCTGGGTTTTATCCCCGGCTCTGGGAGGGGAGTGGGGCCTAGTGGGTTAGAGTCAGGGCTGCCCAGAGGATTCAGGGGGCCTGGGGTCTTTGACGGGGGGAGATCCTTCCGCTCTGGGTCTTCGGGGCACTTCAGCAGCGGGTCCCGGAACGAGTGAAGGACCTGCCACCGAAGACCCGGAGCGGGAGGAGCCCTCACCGCTGAATTGCCGCCGAAGATGCTCCAGGTCTTCGGCAGCGGGTCCTTCACTCCAGGTGTGGTCGGCAGCACTAAAGGACCCGCCGAAAACTCTCATGGGGGTCCCTGTGGGGCCTGGGACAAATTGCCCCACTTGCCGCCCCGGGCAGCCCTGGTTAGCACTGGAGTGGGGCTGGGAGCCAGGACTCCTGGGTTCTATTTGCTGTGACTTCCTTCCCCTCCTTTTGTGCCTCAGTTTCCCCACCTCTACAAACCACTCTAACAGCTCTCCTTCACGTCCTGCCAGGCACTGATGGGCCCAATCTCTGCCCAGCCCGGAGGGAGGAGCCGGTGGAGGGAACAGGCCAGACCTGCCAGAGGACCTGCACCCAGGACCGCGACTGCTCAGGCCGCAGGCAGTGCCTATGCGATGGGGCCTGTGGGCTGAGCTGTGTGACACCTAGTAGGGACCAGGACTGCTGCTGACTCCCAGCCCCGCTCCCAGCTCTAACTTTGAGACCCCACTCCCCTCCCAGAGCCGGGACAGAACCCAGGAGTCCTGGCGCCTAGCTCCCCTGTTCTAACCACTAGACCCCACTCCCTGCCCACAGCTGGGACAGAACCCAGGCATCCTGGCTCCCAGCTCCCCAACTCTAACCACTAGATCCCACTCCCTGCCCAGAGCCGGGACAGAACCCAGGCATCCTGGCTCCCAGCTCCCCAACTCTAACCACTAGATCCCACTCCCTGCCCAGAGCCGGGACAGAACCCAGGCATCCTGGCTCCCAGCTCCCCAACTCTAACCACTAGACCCCACTCCCTGCCCAGAGCCGGGACAGAACCCAGGTGTCCTGGCTCCCTTCCTCCCAACTGGTTTTGTCCTTCCCAGGCCGGACCTGCCCATGGCCCGTGCAGATTGACAACGCCAAGACGCGTTTGGCCCAGGCTTCCCGTGGCTTCGGGGCCCTCATGGAGGTGACCTGCCAGCCAGGCTTCAGGCTGTCCAAAGGGGATGGAGTGGCACTGAGCCGATGCCAAGGGGACAGGAAGTGGAGTCTGCTGGCACCCTGCGAACGTAAGGGACAGGAATGCCACCACCAGTCACCAGCCAGGGGTTTCGCCATCATCCACCCTGCAGTGCCAAGCACCGTGACCCTACCTCCAGCACCGTCATCCAACACCCGCCCCCAACCCCGTCACCCTGCCCTCAACCCCATCACCCAACAGCCTCCTCCAAAGCTGTCACCCCACCCTGAAGACTGTCACCCCACCTCCAACACTATCACCCAACATCTGCCCCAGCTCTGTGACCCTGCCCCAACACCATCACTCAACCCCAACACTGTCACCCAATACCAGCCCCCATCACTGTCACCCCGCCCAACACCATCACCCCACATCCACCCTCAACACCATCACCCCATCCCAAACATTGTGACCCAGCAACTGCCCCATCATGATCACCTGACCCCAACACGGTCACCACGCCCCAACACCTGTCCCCAACACTGTCATCCTGCCCCCAAAACTCAACCCCATCACCCACTCCCAGAACCAAACACCAACATGGTTACCCAACACAAACTACCAAAACACAATAGTGTCCCCCACACCCACCACCTGCGGCCAACACCATCACCGCATACCAGTCACCAACACCTCACAACATCACCTCACACCTCCAGCCTTCTCCACCTTCCACCCTGCAACACCAGCTGCCAACACTGTAACATAAAAACCAACACACAAAGTCCTGGATTGTTTTTTCTTGTATCCTGGTCTCTTTACGGGTGTCCGAAAAATGAGGATAGAACCTAGGAGTCCTGGCTCCCAGCCCCCCCCGCTCTAACCACTAGACCCCACTCCCCTCACAGAGCTGGGGAGAGAACCCAGGAGTCCTGGCTCCCAGCCCCCCCTGCTCTAACCACCAGCCCCCACTCCCCTCCCAGAGCTGAGGAGAGAACCCAGGAGTCCTGGCTCCCAGCCACTCACGCTGCTGGCAGTTGCCAAGGGCAGGCTGCTCTCTAGGCAGTGAACTGATCAGGATAAGTCCCAGGGCCGATTCAAGGGTAACGGATCCCCTGGCAAGCAGAGACCTAGATACGGAGGCAAAGCAGCTATCCTGGTCCCACGTCCCCCCCCAACCTGCCCCCAGGGGGAGCCAGGGGACACAGCATCTGGAGCAAGGGGGCCCGCGCTAAATAGCGCTAAGGGGCCACCTCCCCAGAGGGATCCAGCTCTGAGCCAGATGGAAACTGTCCCACTGCCCCCCACAACTATACACTTGGGGGAGCGGCTGGGAGGCAGGACTCCTGGGTTCTCTCCCCAGCTCGGGGAGGGGAGTGGGGTCTGGTGGTCAGAGCAGGGGGGGGGCTGAGAACCAGGACTCCTGGGTTCTCTCCCCAGCTCGGGGAGGGGAGTGGGGTCTGGTGGTCAGAGCAGGGGGGGGGGCTGGGAGGCAGGACTCCTGGGTTAGCTCCTGGCTCAGGGAGGGGAGTTGGGGTCTAGTGGTCAGAGCAGGGGTGGGGCTGGGAGACAGGACTCCTGGGGTCTATCCCAGCTCTGGAAGGACAATGCGGGGGGGGGGAGTGTTGAAAGACAGAACCTTCACCTCCAAAACCAATTGACTCCCCTGAATTTTCCCTTCAGAACCAGGACTCTGCCTCCTCCCTAAAATGCCAGTGAAATAAGAGAAACTTCCCCCTCTGAGCCCCAAATGCTGCCCCCCCAAAAAAACAATTAGAGACGGATCCTCAATCTAAAGGCTGAACCCCCAAATTTGGTGATCCCACCACTCTGAGGTGAACTCTGACCCTTGGGCTCCGAAGTCTTCTTTATCCTCCCGCCCCCCTCATGCCACCAGGAGAGAGATGGAGCCTGTTGGGGGAGAGCAGAACCCAGGAGTCTGGGAGAAGCAGCAAGCGGGGAGGGACCTACTCCCAGCAAAACCCATGGGAGTCCCCCCCTTGTCTGGGAATTACAACAGGGGGCAGGGGCTTTGGGGAAGGAGAGGCGGGGCTAAATAAGGGGAGAAGCCAAATGTGTAATGGGGCGGGGCCTGCTGGGAGGGGGAGGAGGCAAATGGGGCAGAAGGGGAGGCATTTACACTGCGAAGGAGGGGCCAGATGGCGGAGGGAGGGGCCAAATAAGGGCAGTGCAGGGCTTAATGGGACACTGAAGGGCCCAATGGGGATAGAGTCTACTGAGAGGGAGGGGCAAATGGGAAAGGGGCGGGGCCTATTGGAAGAGGGCGGGGCAAGAGCCTGTCTCTTAAAGGGAGCCTGCCCCGCCCCCTGCTGGTGTTAAAGGGGAAGGAACCTAAAACAAAATCTTGCTGAGGTCTTCAATGGCTTTTTGTCTCTGGAGGAGGCTAAGGGTTAAGGAGGGAGGAACTTGGCTGTGAGACAGGGGTGCCCCCCCTCAGTTGACTCCCCTCCCCCTTCCATTCTCTGTTCCAGGGGATCTGACCCCCGCGTCCTTCTGCAGCCCCCCGCCAGAGACCAACAATGGCTTTCACTTCGGCGCCTCCTACAGGGCAGGTGGGGAGGTGCGCTACAAGTGCAAGCGTGGGTGAGTTCCGCCCCCCAGCTCTGCCGGTGCCCCTCACTCTCAACCCACAGCCCCTGCCAGCCCAGCCCTGCCCCCTACAGCTCTGCCGGTGCCCTTCACTCCCGACCTGCAGCCCCCTGCCAGCCCAGCCCTGTCCCCCCACAGCCCTGCCGGTGCCCCTCACTCCCGACCTGCAGCCCCCTGCCAGCCCAGCCCTGTCCCCCCACAGCCCTGCCGGTGCCCCTCACTCCCGACCTGCAGCCCCCTGCCAGCCCAGCCCTGTCCCCCCACAGCCCTGCCGGTGCCCCTCACTCTCAACCCGCAGCCCCCTGCCAGCCCAGCCCTGTCCCCCCACAGCCCTGCCAGTGCCCTTCACTCCCGACCCACAGCCCCCTGCCAGCCCAGCCCTGTCCCCCCCCAGCTCTGCCGGTGCCCCTCACTCTCAACCCACAGCCCCTGCCAGCCCAGCCCTGCCCCCTACAGCTCTGCCAGTGCCCCTCACTCTCAACCCACAGCCCCCGCCAGCCCAGCCCTGTCCCACCCCAGCTCTGCCAGTGCCCTTCACTCCTGACCCACAGCCCCCTGCCAGCCCAGCCCTGTCCCCCCATAGCCCTGCCGGTGCCCTTCACTCCCGACCCACAGCCCCCTGCCAGCCCAGCCCTGCCCCCTACAGCCCTGCCGGTGCCCCTCACTCCCGACCCAGAGCCCCCTGCTAGCCCAGCCCTGCCCCCTACAGCCCTGCCGGTGCCCCTCACTCCTGACCCACAGCCCCTGCCAGCCCAGCCCTGTCCCCCCCCAGCTCTGCCGGTGCCCCTCACTCTCAACCCACAGCCCCTGCCAGCCCAGCCCTGCCCCCTACAGCTCTGCCGGTGCCCCTCACTCCCGACCCGCAGCCCCCTGCCAGCCCAACCCTGTCCCCCCACAGCCCTGCCGGTGCCTTCACTCCCGACCCACAGCCCCCTGCCAGCCCAGCCCTGCCCCCTACAGCCCTGCCAGTGCCCCTCACTCCCGACCCGCAGCCCCCTGCCAGCCCTGCCCTGCCCCCTACAGCTCTGCCGGTGCCCCTCACTCCCGACCCACAGCTCCCTGCCAGCCCAGCCCTGTCCCCCCCAGCTCTGCCGGTGCCCCTCACTCCCGACCGCAGCCCCCTGCCAGCCCAGCCCTGTCCCCCCACAGCCCTGCCGGTGCCCTTCACTCCTGACCCACAGCCCCCTGCCAGCCCAGCCCTGGGCTCCCCCCAGCTCTGCCGGTGCCCTTCACTCCCGACCCACAGCCCCCTGCCAGCCCAGCCCTGGGATCTCCCCCAGCTCTGCCGGTGCCCCTCACTCCCGACCCACAGCCCCTGCTAGCCCAGCCCTGGCCCCTACAGCCCTGCCAGTGCCCCTCACTCCTGACCCACAGCCCCCTGCCAGCCCAGCCCTGGGCTTCCCCCACCGCCAGCTCTGCCGGTGCCCCTTACTCCCGACCCACAGCCCCTCAGAGAGCCCAGCCCCATCTCCAACCTCACCTCTCCCTCCCATCCCACAGGTACCGGCTGGAGGGCCCAGAGACTATCCGATGCCAGGAGAACCAGGAGTGGTCTGGGCCCGCCCCAACCTGCCACCGTGAGTAGGGGGGACGGGGGCTCCCGGTTTCTCCCTGTCCCCGTCTGCCCCCAGGCCAGGGCTGGCCCATCCTCCTGGGCTCCAGCACCAGCCGGGCCCCCTCCCAGCTGGGAGGGAATGTGGGGGGGCTTGGACGGTGCTTTTGGAAGGGGGCATGAGGGAACTTGGGCAATGCCCTAGAGAGAGAGATCCCCCCACATACCCTGCATCCTTGTACCCCCCACATCGCTTTCAGCCAAGCAGCCCCACACCCCCATCCACCCCGACACCCCCATCCACCCCATATACCCTGCATCCCCCTATCCCCCCTCCAGCCATCCACCCCGACACCTCCATTTGCCCCCCACACCCCTGCAGCCATCCACCCCGACACCCCCATCCGCCCCCATGTACCCTGCATCCCTGTACCCACCATATCGCTTCCAGTCACCCACCCCCCACCCCCTGGTTCACCCCCCGATACTCCTGTATCCATGTACCCCCCATGCAACCTGCATCTCTCCACCCAGCCCTCTGTCCTTCCTTCCCTCCCTCCCATCGCCCTGCTCTGTCCATGCCCGGGGCCTGTCCGTGACCCAGTCTCTCCCCCAGCCGTGTTCTGCCCGCCCCCCGGGGACATCGCCGAGGGCTACCTAGTGGCGGTGGAGAAGCCTCAGTACCGGGCCGGGGAGCTGGTCTATTACCTCTGCAAGCGCAGCTACCTGCTGGACGGCACCAACCGGGTCACCTGCCAGGGCAACGGCACCTGGTCGCCCCGGCCCTTCTGCAGAGGTACCAGCCCTCCCCCACTCGCCTCCTCCCCAGAACCCCCAGCCAGAGCCGCAGGCCCATCTACCCCGGTATCCCACCTCCTCCCATCCCCCCTGGATCAGCCCATGGGCCCATCTACCCCGGTATCCCTCCGCCTCCCATCCCCCCCAGTGATCAGCCCCCGGGCCCATCTACCCCGGTATCCCGCCTCCTCCCATCCCCCCCTGGATCAGCCTCCAGGCCCATCAACCCTGGTATCCCGCCTCTTCCCATCCCCTGGGCCCATCTACCTCGGTATCCTGCCTCCTCCCATCCCCCCCCGGATCAGCCCCCGGGCTCATCTACCCTGGTATCCCGCCTCTTCCCATCCCCTGGATCAGCCCCAGGGCCCATCTACCCTGGTATCCCACCTCTTCCCATCCCCCTGGATGTCCATCTACCCCAGTATCCTGCCTCCTCCCATCCCCCCCAGTGATCAGCCCCCGGGCCCATTTACCCCGGTATCTCGCCTCCCCCTCCCCCCAGATCAGCCCCCAAGCCCATCTACCTTGGTATCCTGCCTCCTCCCATCCCCCCCAGTCAGCTCCATAGGCCCATCTACCCCGGTATCCCGTCTCCCCTCAGCGCGCTGTGTGGTGCCAGCCCAGCGGAGCCGTGTGCTCTACCAGGGCCGCAAGCTCTGGATCCAGGAGATCCCACAAGGGCAGGTCCAGCACGGGGAGATAGTCACCTTCTACTGCCGGAGCCAGAACCAGACCCAGAGCTGCAGCTACCCGGCCCCCTCACGCTGCTTCGACGGCCTGCTGCCCCTGCCGGCCTGCTACGATGGTGAGGGGCTGGGGGGGGCAGGGAGCCATGGGGGGGCTATGAGGAAGTGGGGGCAGGGAGAGAGCTGTGGGGGGAGCTATGAGGAAGTGGGGGCAGGGAGGGGACCATGGTTGGAGCTATGGGGAAGTGGGGGGCAGGAAGGCAGCCATGGGGGGGCTATGGGGAAGTGGGGGCAGGGAGAGAGCTGTGGGGGGAGCTATGGGGAAGTGGGGACAGGGAGAGAGCTGTGGGGGGAGCTATGGGGAAGTGGGGGCAGGGAGGGAGCCATGGGGGAGCTATGGGGAAGTGGGGGCAGGGAGGGGGCTGTGGTTGGAGCTATGGGGAAGTGGGGGGCAGGGAGGGAGCCATGGGGGGGCTATGCGGAATTGGGGGCAGGGAGAGAGCTGTGGGGGGAGCTATGGGGAAGTGGGGGCAGGGAGGGAGCCATGGGGGGGCTATGGGGAAGTGGGGGCAGGGAGAGAGCTGTGGGGGGAGCTATGGGGAAGTGAGGGCAGGAAGGCAGCCATGGGGGGGCTATGGGGAAGTGGGGGCAGGGAGAGAGCTGTGGGGGGAGCTATGGGGAAGTGGGGGCAGGGAGGGAGCCATGGGGGGGCTATGGGGAAGTGGGGGGCAGGAAGGCAGCCATGGGGGGGCTATGGGGAAATGGGGGCAGGGAGAGAGCTGTGGGGGGAGCTATGGAGAAGTGGGGGCAGAGAGGGAGCCATGGGGGAGCTATAGGGAAGTGGGGTCAGGGAGGGGGCCATGGTTGGAGCTATGGAGAAGTAGGGGCAGGGAGGGAGCCATGGGGGGGCTATGGGGAAGTGGGGGGCAGGAAGGCAGCCATGGGGGGTCTATGGGGAAATGGGGGCAGGGAGAGAGCTGTGGGGGGAGCTATGGGGAAGTGGGGGCAGGGAGGGAGCCATGGGGGAGCTATGGGGAAGTGGGGGCAGGGAGGGGGCCGTGGTTGGAGCTATGGGGAAGTGGGGGGCAGGAAGGCAGCCATGGGGGGGCTATGGGGAAGTGGGGGCAGGGAGAGAGCTGTGGGGGGAGCTATGGGGAAGTGGGGGCAGGGAGAGAGCTGTGGGGGGAGCTATGGGGAAGTGGGGGCAGGGAGGGAGCCATGGGGGAGCTATGGGGAAGTGGGGGCAGGGAGGGGGCCATGGTTGGAGCTATGGGGAAGTGGGGGGCAGGGAGGGAGCCATGGGGGGGGCTATGGGGAAGTAGGGGCAGGGTGGGAGCCATGGGTGGAGCTATGGGGAAGTGGGGGCAGGGAGGGGGCCGTGGTTGGAGCTATGGGGAAGTGGGGGGCAGGGAGGGAGGGAGCCATGGGGGGGCTATGGGGAAGTGGGGGCAGGGAGGGAGCCGGGGGGAGCTATGGGGAAGTGGGGGCAGGGAGGGAGCTGTGGGGGTGAGAGATTTACTGGGGGGCTGTGTGGGGACAAGGAGCTGTAGGGAGGCAGCAGGAGAGGGGTGGAGTGGAGAGCTGTGAGGGGAGGGGTATGTCCACAGGACAGGGGGTGGGGGAGATGGATCCTGGGGGGGGTGGCCCTGCGGGGTGCAGGGGGATTCAGAGGATTGCTGCAGGGGTTCCTGGGGTATTTTAGCCCCAGTCCCCTCCTCACTCGCCCCCGTCTCGTTTCAGAGCCCACGTGGCTGCAGTACCAGCTCTTCCCCAAGCGGGTGGTGTCCGAGATCCACCCCTGCTGAGCTCCCCCGGCCCCCCGACACCCATACACAGCCTGACCGTGACCGGATGGACCGCCCACATGGCAGGGAGGAGCCAGCAGCCAGTAGGGGACCCACTGGACAATGGTCCCTTCGGGGGAGGACTAATTGTGTGAAAGCTCCTCGTGCGAGGGCCCCAGAGTGCAAAGGCTGCTTGTGCAAAGGTCCAGCTGTATGAGGAGCCCATTGTGCAAAGTCCCCATCATGCACAGACTGCTATGCCAGGGCCCCAGCGCGTGAGTTCTCATCGTGCAAAGGCCCCGTTGTGCAAAGGACGCATCGTGCGAGAGCCCCCTCATGCACAGGCTGCAGTGCCAAGGACCCATCATGAGACGGTCCCTTCATGCGAGGTTCCGTCGTGCAAAGGTCCCGTCAGTACCAGGGCCCCATTATGCTGGATGTGAAAGAGCTGGGGGGGAGAGACAGTGGTAGGGGGCTTCCCTGCCCCCATTCAGTGCATTCCAGCTGGCAGGGGGATCCAGTCCTGGCTTTAGAGCCCATCTCCGACCCCAATAGAGAACGGGGGGGGCGGGGCTGGCAGGCCATTCCTGGGGGAGGATAGAAAATCCAAGCAACTCCATTCCAGCTGGCAGTGGGATCCAGTGCCGGGTTTTCTCTCCCCTCCTCCGCATAGGACGGGCTGGGGAATCTAGTCGAGTCCATTCAGCAGCGAGGACAATCCAGTGCCGGGTTTTCTTCTCCATGTGGCCTCAGTGAAATCCCGGCCTGGATTTTCACACTTGGAGTGGACTCCGAGCCCATCTCTGTGGCAGGAGATGGGGGACCGAGCCGGGGCCGTCTCTGCTCTCTGGAAAGGGAAGGGGGCAGGCCGGGGGCTGTACGTTCACTTGTATTTATTGGCTGTGAGGTTGCCGTTTTTAGCAGAGAAATAAAACAAAGCAAGATGCTGAAATCTCTCCCAGAATCCTCCGGGGCCTGGACTAGGGTGGGGAGGGAAATGACCCACTAATGGATGATCTTGGGGTTTGCCAGAAGAACTCCCTGCTATAGGATAATATCAGAGTCACCCAGGGAACTCCCTGCTACAGCATATCTGGGTTCACCCTGGGGGAATTCCTCATAGAGGATAATTTGAGGGGTCACCTGGGGAACTCCCTGCTACAGGATAATAGCACAGGTCACCTTGGGAACTCCCCGCTATGGGATATATCGGGGTACCTGGGGGTACCCCTCTCATCAGGGTTCACCCAGGGAATCCCCCCCAGAGGGTAATCGTTTTCATTCTCAGGGTCCCCCCTGGATAATACCGGTTCACCCAGGATCTCCCTGCTATGAGATAATATTGGGAGGTTCACCAGGGGACCCCCCTGCCCTGTGGGATAATATTGGGGTTCAGTAAGGGAGACCCCTCTGGGCTCATATCAGGGTTCACCAGGTGAAATCGCCCTGCTATGGGAAAATATCTGGGTTGAATGCAGGGAATTACCCCTTGTAAGCTCATTTTGGGGTTCAGCCAGGGGAACTCTCCCTTGACAGATAATTTCAGGGTTCAGCTGGGAAGCTCCCTGCTGCAAGGGGTCCCCCTTTTCCCTCTTCCCCAGTGCTGCTTCCAACACACCTCAAAATCCCTCTCCCAGGAAACGTACATGAAGGGGGTCAAATTCCCCAGGGCTGGGTGGTGGCGTTGGGGGGGCTCACACGTCCCCTTCTCCCAAGCAGGCAGCCTCCTGGAATAAAGCCTGGGCAGCATCCAGTGCAGGCAGCCAGGGAACAAAAGGCCAAAGACCTGGTACTATTCACGCACAAACAGAACATGGGCATGGAGGTGAAGGACTCCGGGAGGGAGGGGGACAAGGATGGGGGGGTCAGTATGTCCATCCCTGTCCCATCCCAGACCACAGCTGCTTGCCTGCCCCCCCCCCCCCCAAACCACAGGCGCAGCGACCCCTGCTGTTAAACCTGGGACATGTTGCCTCTAGCCTGTGGAACTGACTGACACATGAGCAGCATGGGCTCAGGGCAGGGGAACCTCCTGGGCCCAGAGTGAGGTCAGGAAGGGGTGTGAGGGTTCCCTCTTCCCCCAGACACATTAAGTGTGGGGGGAGTAGGGGGCTGGAGCAGCCTTTCCTTATGGGGAGTTATTCATCCATTGCCCAGGTGGGGCATTTTGTATCTTCCTCCTTTCACTTTGACACAGCTACAGCTGACCACTGTCTGAGACGGAGGTAAATGGGCCCATGGCTGTGGTCTGGGGGACAGGGAGGGGTGGGATACCGGGGTAGATGGGCCTGTGCTGTGGTCCAGAGGGCAGGGAGGGAGCGGGATACCGGGGTAGATGGGTCTGTGGCTCTGATCCAGGGGGCAGGGCATGAGATACCAGGGTAGATGGGCCCGTGACTCTGGTCTGGGAGGCAGGGAGGGGTGGTATACCGGGGTAGATGGGCCCGTGGCTCTGATCCAGGGGGCAGGGTATGAGATACCAGGGTAGATGGGCCTGTGACTCTGGTCTGGGAGGCAGGGAGGGGTGGGATACTGGGGTAGATGGGCCCGTGACTCTGGTCTGGGAGGCAGGGAGGGGGCGGGATACCGGGGTAGATGGGCCTGTGCTGTGGTCCGGGAGGCAGGGAGGGGGGCAGGATACCGGGGTAGATGGGCCTGTGCTGTGGTCTGGGGGGCAGGGAGGGGGTGGGATATGGGGGTAGATGAGCCCATGGCTCTGATCCAGGGGGCAGGGCATGAGATACCAGGGTAGATGGGCCTGTGCTGTGGTCTAGGGGGGGCTGGGAGGGGGCAGGATACCGGGGTAGATGGGCCTGTGCTGTGGTCTGGGACGCAGGGAGGGGGCGGGATGCCGGGGTAGATGAGCCTGGGCTGTGGTCTGGGGGGGCTGGGAGGGGGCAGGATACCGGGGTATATGGGCTTGTGCTGTGGTCCAGAGGGCAGGGAGGGGGCAGGATACCGGGGTAGATGGGTCTGTGCTGTGGTCTGGGGGGCAGGGAGGGGGGCAGGATACCAGGGTAGATGGGTCTGTGCTGTGGTCTAGGGGGGCTGGGAGGGGGCAGGATACCGGGGTAGATGGGCCTGTGCTGTGGTCTAGGGGGGGCTGGGAGGGGGCAGGATACCGGGGTAGATGGGCCTGTGCTGTGGTCTAGGGGGGGCTGGGAAGGGGCAGGATACCGGGGTAGATGGGCCTGTGCTGTGGTCTGGGGGGCAGGGAGGGGGGCAGGATACCAGGGTAGATGGGCCTGTGCTGTGGTCTGGGAGGCAGGGAGGGGGCAGGATACTGGGGTAGATGAGCCTGGGCTGTGGTCTGGGGGGGCTGGGAAGGGGCAAGATACCGGGGTAGATGGGCCTGTGTGTGGTCCAGAGGGCAGGGAGGGGGCAGGATACCTATCAGCTCTGTGTTCTTGGGGAACCAGGGCGCAGTACCCAGCCTGTCTGACTCACAAAACACCTTGACCTCTCCACCCCCACCCCCAGCCTCTGCTTGCCCCAAAGCCAAGCACCCGACAGACTTACCAAAAGCAATGGAAAGGCCGTGGGAGACCCACCAAAACCCCTGGGACAAAGTGACAGGATTCAGGAAACTCCCCTGGCCTCGTGCATGGGAGATGGGACAAGGAGGCATCTCCAGCAGCACAGCCTGGAGACCAGAGCGTCCAAGGCAAGAACCGCAGGGAACGCTGGGCAAGGCGAAGCCGGGAAGCAGTGCACGCTGGGGGAATCTCTGCTCCAGATGTTAATGAGCCCAGGCCTGCACACCCCCAGCTCAGCGGTGATCAGCCCAATTCTAGTAACGAATCCTTGATTGGGATCCAAAATGGTGACGCTCCCTAATTGCACTGTGCACTCCCTCCAAGGAACAGGTCCATAGCCAGGCCCAGGAAGGACCAGCTCCTGCTGTCCAGCCTGAACAAAACAACTGTGGGAATCTCCCTTGAGCCACCAATTTACCCGCAAACACATCTAGTGTCTCCCTCACACCATTGATCTTGCCTTACAAAAACCCCTTCCCACCCGCAAGTCAGTGGTCTGCTGCCTGGATCCACAATCTGCATCAGTTCCATTGGGACGTCATCTGCTCCTGACCGATCGTGCTGGGGGCTGTGCCTGTCTCCAGCCCTCCGCACCCTCAGCTCCCACCATCACCTGGGACCCCCGATGGATTCAAGCTTCACGGAGCGGTGAGAACCCAGCTCTCACTCGCTCTAGGTGTCACCCTCTGACCCTGACGTGTGTGATCAGTTATAGTTTCCTAAACCGTTTAGAATCACATTTAGGTTTGATTTGATATTATAACTGCTCTGTTCGTTTGGCTCCCTCGTGGTTATTACCTGTCAATAAATAACTTTCATGGTTAAGCTAGTTGCTTCTCGCTCTGCCCCCCATCCCCGTGGCTGTTGTTTGGCTTCCCAATTCGCCCTGCAGCGATGCTCCTCGTACCTAAGCTAAAGATCCCGGCAGCGTCCCAAAATCCTGTGGGGTTTGCTCATCACGCGGGTCCCTGCCAGAGCAACTGGGACGGGAAGGTGAGGATAGGGACGTGCTGAACCTGGGACATCTGGGGGTGGCAGCTTGGGGGTGCTGAGTAACCCGGTCTGCTCAGAGAGAGAGAGAGAGTGTGTGCATGTGTGTGTGTGTTTGTGCATGCACACGTATGTGTGTGTTCATCTGGTTCTGGGGCTGGAGGAACCCCGCCCAGGGGAACCGAGGCCCTGCAGGGTGGCTCCATTGGGAGGGGACTTGCAGCGGGGAGAAGTGGGTCTCCATGTGAGAACACAAGTGACACAAGCAGCACAGTGACAGACGTGCAGAACCTCCCTCCCCCCCAAAGAGTAACTGTAATAAATGAGCAAACGCCGGAGTAACTGGCAAATCTGGTAACACTGTGGCTCTGCTCCGGGGGACAGGGAGGGGATGGGATACTGGGGTAGATGGGCCCATGGGGCTGATTGGGGGCAGGATATTGGGGTAGATGGGCCTATAGGGCTGATCGGGGGGCAGGGAGGGGGTGGGATACCAGGGTAGATGGGCCCATGGGGCTGATTGGGGGGCAAGATACTGGGTTAGATGGGACTGTGGGGCTGATGGGTGGGGGCAGGCTACGTCCTGCGCTGGAGGTTGCCCATGGCCCTGAGGGTTAATGATTAGAGGCTGGAGAGGAACAGGGGCCTTATCAGGAGTCCAGGGAACAACTGCGGTGGGGAGGGGGGAGGATTTCCCAACCCAGGGGGCTGGGGGAAGGGGAGTAGGACAAACAGCCCAGGAAGACGTGGTTCCCATCAGCCCTTGGGGCCAGGAGGGGCGGCACCCCGCCCCCCCGCCCCGGGGCAATGGAGGAGCGTAACAGAGGAGCCCAGGGTGGCGATGCGGTGGCACAGGTAGGGAAACTGAGGCAGAGAGGCAGCGACATGGCCAGTGTCACAGCACAAGAATGCAAGAGCCGGGGATAGAACCCAGGAGTCCGGGCTCCCAGCCCCCCTGCTCTGACCCATCAACCCCCTCTCCTCGCCAGGAGTCCCAGAGGCAGAGCTGGGGGTGGGGGGAAGCGAAGGGGTTGCCGGGGGTCGCTCTTTTCTGTTGGTCTCACACGAGCCAGCAGGTGTCGCTGCAGCCCGAGCGTTTCAGCCGCTTCCACACCAGATTAACCCTTTGTGGGCCGCTGGCACCAAACATATTTGTGGGGCCCCGTGGGGGCAGTGGAGCATGGCGTGGGGGGGGCGGGTCGGTCCCCAGAAGGAGGGGCCGTCCGGGTGCAATGGGGCATGGTTTGGGGGGGGTCGGTCCCTGGAGCGAGGGGCCGGCTGGGGGGGATGGGGCTTGGCGTGGGGGGGGGTCAGTTCCCAGAGCAAGGGGCTGGCCAGGGTCAAAGGGGCATGGGGCGGTCGGTCCCTGGAGCGAGCGGCCGGCCGGGGGTGATGGGGCATGGGGGGGTCAGTCCCTGGAGAGAGGGGCCGGCTGGGGGAAAGGAGGCCTGACATGGCAGGGGTGGCCCTGTTCTGCCCAGCCCAGTGCAGGGCACTATTTACAAACCAGTGATTGGCAGAAACCGGCCCGGTGCTGCCAATGTGCCCCTTCCCCTCTGGGGCAGGCCCATGCCGTGCCACACAGCCCCCCTGCCCAACACTGGAACACCCCTCCCCGATTCCAGACCCCCCACAGGCTCTCCCACAAATGCACAGCACCCTGCACACCACCACCCCTGCCCACAGCCCCACCACAACTGCCCAGCACCCCCCACAGACCCCCCACTCCCTAGTGCCTCAACACACAGAGTCTTCCCCACCCCCTCACAGCTCAGCTGCGCCCCCCCACTTCCTAGAGACCCCACTCACAGGACCTGCTGCTAGGGGGGAGGGGGAGATGGATGGAGAGGTGTGGGCAGAGGGATGGAGGAAGGGGTGTGGGGGAGAGGGATGGAGGAAGGGGTTTTGTAGGAGGGATGAAGGGATGGGGGGAGGGATGGAGGAAAGGCTGGGTAAAGGGAGGGATGGAGGGGTGTGGGGGAGGGAGGGAGGAAGGGGTTTTGTGGAAGGGATGGAGGGGTGGGTAAAGGGAGGGATAGAGTAAGAGGTGTGGGGGAGATGGAGGAAGCGGTTTTGTAGGAGAGATGAAGGGGTGTGGGGGAGGGATGGAGGAAGGGGTTTTGCAGGAGGGATGGAGCGGTGGGTAAAGGGAGGGTTAGAGGAAGGTGTGGGCGAGGGTTGGAGGAAGCGGTGTGGGGGAGGGTTGGAGGAAGGGGGTGTGGGGGAGGGATAGAGGAAGGGCTGGGTAAAGGGAGGGATAGAAGAAGGGATGTGGGGGAGATGGAGGAAGGAATTTTGTAGGAGGGATGGAGGGGAGGGTAAAGGGAGGGATGGAGGAAGGGGTGGGGGAGGGATGGAGGGGGTGGGTAAAGGGAGGATTAGAGGAAAGGGTGTGGGGGAGGGTTGGAGGAAGCAGTGTGGGGGAGGGTTGGAGGAAGGGGTTTTGTAGGAGGGATGGAAGGATAGGTAAAGGGAGGGACGGAGGAAGGGGTTTTGTAGGAGGGATGAAGGGGTGTAGGAGAGAGGGATGGAGGGATGTGGGGGAGGATAGAAGAAGGGCTTGGTAAAGGGACGAGTGGGGAGTAGAGGGATGGATAGGGTCGTGGGTAAAGGGAGGGATGGAGGGGTTGGGGGAGGGAGGGACTACTGGGGGGAGCAATGGCTGGGTGATACCCCAGTGCATGCTGGGCTGGGGCAGTGTGGGGTGCGCTGCTTGCTGTGGGGCACCTCGAGTAGGTCCCGTTCCACCCCCGCACCCAGCAGCCTTGGGCGGGTGAAGGTGCCTGCTGAGAATAGCTGGTCCCTGACTCATGCTGCGGATGCACCCCCCCCCCCCCCCCCGGGACCAATAAACCTCCCTTTCCTGAGAACAGATTGACTCATCCAGGCTAAAAACAGTGGTGGGGCTGGGACTGGGAGCCAGGACTCCTGGGTTCTTGCCTCGACTCAGGGAGTGGTGCCTAGTGGTTAGATCGGGGGGGGGGGCGTGCTGGGAGCCAGGACTCCTGGGTTCTCTCCTCAGCTCTGAGAGGCTTCTTGGCCCAGAATCAAGGTTCCCACATCCTACGTCCGGTCGGGAACCCCACTGCGCTCCCGCCGCCGGCCCCCGAGGCCGAGCAGGGCTCCAGCCACGTTCCTCAGCGCAATCCGTAAAGACAGAACCACTCTGGCCCACCCGAAGGCCAGCAGAAATCCTGGGCTGCCTCGGCCCGGGCCTTGCCCATCACACATACCCGTCCTCGGGGAGAGGCTGACCCAGGCTAAAGGTCCTGCCCTGGCCTGGCCCGGCAAACTGGCCCTCGCACCTGGGAGGCTGGCCGGTGTGTTCAGAGTCAGGCCCAGCCTCCTGGCTGGGGTCCATATCGAACCTTCGCACCCTGCTCACGTCGGCCAGCCCTTGTCCTAGACTTGAGGGGCTTAACGAGTGTCGCTTGTTACCACACACACCGGTCGGTTGCCAAGGCAGCTTCGGGGTTAAGCACCCCAGAACCTGGTATTACCCCCCCTCGAGCCCACTAGGCCCAGCACCCCAAAACTCAGGGTGACTGCCGGGCCATTAGGTCTCAAAGCTTTACATGAACCGTTTACGCCCGTGCCTTCTGGCATATGGGCCCAGAGGCTACTTCTGCGCCAAATCAAATGCCACCGCTAGCGGTATGGGCTACAGGTCTAGTGGTAAGAGTGGCGGGTGGGGGCTGGGAGCCAGGACTCCTGGGTTCTCTCCCTGGCTCTGGGAGGGGAGTGGGGTCTAGTGGTTAGGGCAGAGGGGGCTGGGAGCCAGGTCTCCTGGGTTCTCCCCTGACTGTGGAGGACAGGGCTGGCAGGGGAGGAGAGTGCAGGAAGGGGTTAACACTAGCCAGACAGCAATGCCTCCCGTCACTCCTTCCCCAGCCCAGACAGGGCTGTTTGTAGGAATCACCTCATTCCAGGCCAGCCTTGCCCAGCCCCTTCTGGCACCAGCCCCCAGAGCCAGCTCCTCCCCACGCTGGAAAAGAGAACCCCAGCTATACATAGCAATGACCTCACCCGGCTCCCGGCCACCTCTGGGGTGGGGCGCGGGGGCTAGGTATACGAGGACCCCCTGTCCAGGGCTGAGATGCAGCCGTCTCTGGAGTGGGGCCGTCCCAGGGTGGTGATGAGTTGCCAGCCCGGGAGACGGTCTTTCCCCAGCCCATCCCTATGCAACAACAGCTGCATTCGGAGAGCTCCCCGCAGAGGAAAGGGAGCTCTGAGCTGGAATTTCCACTGGGCCGGATCCATCCCTTCTCCACGCCCAGCCTCAGCTGCAGCCTCTGCAGAGAAACAAGCCTTTCACTGCCGGGGGCTGCCCCACATGGCTTCCTCCATGTTCACCCCACCAGCCAGCCTGCCCCCCAACTCTTGGGCAGGATCAAAGCCAGCACTTCCTGGAAGGGAAAGGCCCCATTCCCCGCCCCTGAGCCAGCCAGTCCCCACCCTGGGGCCGGATGGGAGCCAGTGCCCCCTAGAGGGGAAAGGCCCCGGTCCCCATTCCCTGCCCCCCTGAGCCAGCCAGTCCCTGCCCTGGGGCCGGATGGGAGCCAGTGCCCCCTAGAGGGGACAGGCCCCGGGCCCCATTCCCTGCCCCCCTGAGCCAGCCAGTCCCTGCCCTGGGGCCGGATGGGAGCCAGTGCCCCCTAGAGGGGACAGGCCCCGGGCCCCAGTCCCTGCCCTGGGGCCGGATGGGAGCGGGCACCCCCTAGAGGGGAAAGGCCCCTGCCCCATTCCCCGCCCCTGAGCCAGCCAGTTCCCACCCTGGGGCCAGATGGGAGCCAGCGCCCCCTAGAGGGGAAAGGCCCCGGTCCCCATTCCCTGCCCTGGGGCCGGATGGGAGCCGGCGCCCCCTAGAGGGGACAAGCCCCGGGCCCATTCCCTGCCCCCCTGAGCCAGCCAGTCCCCGCCCTGGGGCCGGATGGGAGCCAGCGCCTCCTAGAGGGGAAAGGCCCCGGTCCCCATTCCCTGCCCTGGGGCCGGATGGGAGCCGGCGCCCCCTAGAGGGGAAAGGCCCCGGTCCCCATTCCCTGCCCCCCTGAGCCAGCCAGTCCCCGCCCTGGGGCCGGATGGGAGCCAGTGCCCTTGGAGGGGACAGGCCCCTTGCCCCATTCTCTGCCCTCCCTGAGCCATTTTTCCATGTTCAACTTCCTGCCCTAAGCTCTAAACAGGAGACACGACAGACAAACACAGCAAGGATCTTTCAGTCATTTATTGTTTTCTCTCTATATATTTATACAAATCTAACCCACCTCCTGTAATTTGCTACGGCAATGATGATACCAACACTTGCAACAAGGCCCATAATACTTTTTGTCTGCGTTTATACCGGTGTAAAAAATAGATGTATAAAAAAAATAACCAGATGAATGATACAAAAAGAGAGACTGGACAGATATAAGCAGCTGGCTACATTTTAGCACTGTGAGGCACAGGTCCGGCGACATCACCTTTACGATAATGGCTGCCAGGACTATTTAAAACCCCTGGATAAATATTCAGGAACCAAGCAAATGGAGTTTGGGGGCTTTTTTTTTGGTGCTTTTAAATTTCCAGCTAGAGGGCTGATTCTGTGATTTACCTTTAAGGCTCCAACACGCAAGGGTTTCTGACCTCCAGACAAATATTTTCATTAAAGGCTGCGTGCTGTTAAACCCCTAGTGGCTATTTCTTAGGATGTGCAGAGTGTACCCATTGCCTTTAAGACTCCGGCAGGCAAGCATTTTTAATCACTAGACAAATATTTCCATTAAAGGGGAGTTGTCACCTCTTTCCTGCCCTCCCCCCCACTTCTTCTGGGATTGGAGGTGTTGGGTTAAAAGGCCCCAGTGTCACTGGGCCCTGCCTGTCAGGCCACCCATTTTTCATCCGCCACAGCTCCTGCTGGAGAAAAGGCACAGAATGGCCCGTGGTCAGCCATGATTCCTCCCCACTCCCACCCCCAGGCACCATGGAGGGGAGGCAAAGGGATTCTTAAAGGGCCGGGCGAAGGCAAAAAGAAGAACATTGTTATTACAAGGGAGTGGGTACGCCTGGACGGGGAGTGCTGGGGGGGGGCAGGGGGGAGGAGGAAGAAGAATGAAAGCAAGAAAATGAGAGAAAAAGAACAAAAGACCAAGTGAAAGAAAAGAAAAGAAAGTGAGAGAGAGCTCCAAGAAAAGGAGGAGAACGATCGAAAGAGAGAGAAAGACAATAAATGAATAAATACGTGACAGGAAAAAAAGGAAACGAATAAACGAATGAACGAATGAATGAGAGGAAATGAAAGAAAAGCAAGGGAGCAAAGAATAAATAAGAAAGACAAAGAGAGGGATAAAGGAAAAGAATGAATGAAAGATAAAGACAGTAAATGAAATAGGAAAAGAAAAAGAAAGAAAGAGACAATAAATGAGAGAGAAAAAGGATGCAAAAAGAAGGAAAGAAAAGAAGAGAAATGAATGAGATGACAAGACAGACAGATGAGATCCAGAGAACCCGGTGGGAGCCCAGCCCTTCTCCCCAGCCCTCAGCCGGCCCAGCAGCCCCTGGCACGGCTAGGCCTGGATGAAGATGAGCCGGGCAGAATATACCAGGTCGGCCAGGTAGACCAGCAGGTTGATGGCCGTCAGCACGGCAATGGCCACCAACTTATCCCAGTCGCAGAAGCTTCTGTTGCTGCTGCAGCTGGAGGGCCGGCGCGGCCTACCACCCTGCTTGCTGTCGAAGTTGTAGATGGGCCAGATGACGGTGGCTGTGGCGTACATGAGCACGGCCAGCAGCGTGTAGCCGCTTAGGAACTTATTGAAGGCGCAGGGCAGCCAGCCGGTGCACTCCCCGATGCACAGCACGATGACCACCAGTGAGAGGATGAAGCAGATGCAGTAGACGGCCAGGCACCACTTCAGCCCCTCGTGGCGGTCGTAGGAGATCGGGTCGCTGATGAAGACAAAGATGATGCAGGCCACGAAGGTCTCTACCACCTTCAGCAGCCCGGGCACGGAGGCCATGTAGCCCGTCACCTCGCCTGGCTTGGCCCGGGTCATGGTCACTTCCACCGAGTAGGCCAGGCAGGTGAGGCAGGAGAAGACGGTGGCAGCGATGCGGTAGTCCTTGGTTTTGCCAGAGGGGGCTCTGTGCTGGATGTAGGTGACCGGGTAGATGACGGAGGCCGAGAGGCACATGAGGGTGGCGTACATGGCGAAGGTGATGGGAAAGTTTTTCCAGGAGACGGGTATGCGGTGCTGGAGTCCGATGAACTCCACCAGCAGCACCAGCAGCGTCATGGCAAAGCAGAAGCACCAGCAGAACATGCACCAGTCACCGTTACGGTCATCCCAGTTCCCCTGGTGCACCACCAGGCTGAAGGTGACGCAGGCGAAAAGCGCCTCCAGCAGGCGGACGATGCCCACCTGCGAGGTCAGGGCCTGTGTGTTGCCCACGGACTTGGTGCGCTGGATCGGCATGGTGGGGTCACCTGGGGAGGAGGAGAGTCAGGGCGCGGTACAGGAATCCGGCATGTGCACAGAGCCGGGCAATCTCCATCCACTCCAGCAGGGGCAGCCGGGACACACACACACACACACACACACACACACACACACACACTCTCTCTCTCTCTAAGGGGGCTCTTTCAGCACCTCCGGTCCAAGGCAGACACCCCATCCCGTCAACGGCAGGGCCCAGTTGAGCTGACCTTGGGGTTCCTGACCCCAGTGCCCTGTGGGTAGAGCCAGGCTGAAAAATTTGGGGAAACAGGGCTAGGAGCCAGGACTCCTGGGTTCTCTCCCCTGCTCTGAGAGAGAGTGGGGGGCAGTGGTTAGAGTGGGGGGGGGCTGGGAGCCAGGACTCCAGGGTTCTCTCCCCTGCTCTGAGAGAGGAGTGGGCTCTAGTGGTTACAGCGGGAGGGGCTGGGAATCAGGACTTCTGGGTTCTCTCCCCAGCTCTGAGAGGGGAGTGGGCTCTAGTGGTTACAGTGGGAGGGGCTGGAAATCAAGACTCCTGGGTTCTCTCCCTGGCTCTGAGAGGGGAGTGGGGGCTAGTGGTGAGAGCACGGGGAAGTGGGAGATGTGGAGCATGAATTGGGCAGGGAGGAGAAAGGGAGATGGAGGAAGAGAGGGAAGGAGAGAGCGGCAGAAGGAAGGAGTGACGGAGGACTCTGGGCTGCGACAGAAAGATGGGAGCATGATGGGGGCCCCCTGAGGCTGCATGGCAGAGAGGGGGATGGATCCAAGCCAACCCGGGGGCACTGCCAGGCATAGGGCAAATTCACAGAGGGAAAGATTCCCCCGACCGGTCCTAGGAGCCAGTGCCCCCTACCCCAGCCCCATCCATGTCATGGGAGCCACAATCCCCTCTCCGGCCCCGCCCGGGTCCTGAGAGCCAGCTTCCCCCCCCCCCCGGGTCCTGGGAGCCAAGGCCCCCCCTCCAGCCCTGCCCAGGTCCTGGGAGCCAGGGTCCCCCCTCCGGCCCCGCCCAGTGTCCTGAGAGCCAGCTTCCCCCCCCCCCCGGTCCTGGGAGCCAAGGCCCTCCCTCCAGCCCTGCCCAGGTCCTGGGAGCCAGGGTCCCCCCTCCGGCCCCGCCCAGTGTCCTGAGGGCCAGCACCTCCCCCTTCGGACCTGTCTGGATCCTGGGAGCCAGGACCCCCTCCCCCCAACTCCAACAGCTGGAACTACTCAGCCAGGCCTAGAAATATCCTGTCATGGAGTGTGGGGTGCGGGGGGGAGATACACATAGGTCCCTCCCCGCAAACCAAGTGGTCAGACAGCTGCTCCCCAATATGTCCCGCTGCTCCACATTGCCACCCAAAGCTGCCCCTGCTCCCTCCCCACCCAGCTTCCACCCACTGTCCCCCCCACTGCCCTTGCTTGCTTGGATGTGGGGGTGAAAGGGTTTCAGCCCCTGGGGCAGGCCAGGAACCTTCAGACTGAACTGGGGGGGGGGTGGTTAAAAGGGTCACATGGTTTATGAAGGGGGTGGCAGGGAGGAGTGAGATCCGGATGCTGGGAGGGAGACCTGTTCCCATACCCCAGTCCTGGGGTCCCCCCACAGCGGAGCAGTGAGCCCAGCCTGATGGTAGAGGAGGAGAGTCTAGTGGTTAGAGTGGGGGTAGGGGGGAAGCACTGGGAGCCAGGACTCCTGAGTTTTACCCCTGACACACTGCACCCTTTGCACCACTCCTGCCCCTCTGCCTGCCTCAGTTTCCCCACCTCTGAGGAGCAGAGGGGCTGGGAGAACCATTCACTCAATCAAGTTAATTTAACACTGACAGCTGGGGTGAGGGTGATGGTGAAGGTAGTTAATGGCTCCAGTAGGAGCCATGTCACTTTCTCTCTGTTCCTCCCTTGCACAGATCCACAATGTCGGTGCCTGTCAGGCGGGAGGGGTGGCTGGAAACTCGCCCCGCCCCGGTCCAGCCCATGACACTGGGAGCCAGACGTTGGATCCTGCTCTTTCCTGGGAAGAAACTGGGCAGCTGGGCTGGGAGCCCTGTTCCTCCCTGACCATGGAACCCAGGAGTCCTGGCTCCCAGCCCCTCCAGCCAACCCACTAGACCAGTGCTTGCCTGTCTCAGAGCGGCTCCCTTGGTCTGTCGGGCTGGGGGCCAGAGAGGAGGGGCAAAGGGAGGGGGAGGAAGGGCACTGGAGTTGGGCGGGGTGGGGGGGGTAGCCTGCAGCCACTGACTGCCCTTATAAGGCCTAGAGAAAACCCAACCCCAGCGTGTTATTTTCCACCTCTCTCACTTCGGCATTTCAGGGCCTTGGGCACAGGCCTGAAACAAGGCTGGGCTTCCCCAGCAGGCGAGCGCAGCAGGATGCCTGGGTTCTGTCCTGCCTCTGTGCAGGCAGTGGGGTCTAATGGTTAGAGCGGGGGCTGGGAGCCAGGACTCCTGGGTCCATTCCCTGGCTCTGCTACTGCTTTGCTGGGCTACCTAGGGCAAGCCATTACCCCACTCTGTGCCTCTATTTCCCCAGCTGTGAAACAGGGCTCACCACCCCGAGCCCTCTGAGTGAGGTCTGCGGGCGCCAGGCAGCGGATCCCCATAGTCCCACAAGCCTGGACGAAAGCACCCCCACCCCCTTCGCCAACATTTCGATTCACGCCTCCCTGGGCAGGTCTCGGCTTTCTCTGGCAGAACCCACAGTCCATACAACCCTGCTGATGCCAGGGCCCCACCCACTCTAACCACTAGCCCACACTTCTCTCTCCCTAGCCTGCCGAACCTGCCAGGAGGGGTGCCCGCATTGCCATGTTGTGTGACCTGCATCCCATCCCACCCCACCAGGGGCAGTTCTGAGCCCTCCCTGTAGGGGGCAGCGGGACAGACGGACACACCCCACTAGCGGGACAGACAGACACTGCCTGGTAAACTCCTTCTCCCAGCCGTGACGCCCCCCTCCCATGTCACTCAAGGGGCCAAGAGATCAAGGGATGAATTATATGGGGTCACAGTCATCCCCCCACAATCCCCTCTTCTGGGGGGCTGAGATTTTACAGCTCCCTCCTTTTTGTGGGGTAACCGCTCCCCCCCCAAATATTTACCCCAGTGATGGGCCAAAATTCCTATTGGGGGGATATGTTACGAGGCATGGGGGCAGTGTCCTGTGGTGGGTTTTTTTTTGGGGGGGGGGGACAGAGGTGGCCCCACAAATGCTGCACCCTGGATTTGACAGTCCTACCCAGATCTCAGTGCAGCCAGGCTGTGGCTGGACTCTGAGCTGCCTGAAATATCCTGCCATCCACAGGGCACGGCAACCCCCCACCGAAGGACCAATCCCCCCCAGCCCCCAGAAGGGCTGCCCCCCAGCCCCAAATCACAATGGACCCCTCCAATCCGCCAGAGCACCGAGTCCCCCCACACGCTGCAGCCCCCACCACATGCTCCACTCACCCCCACTAAACCCCCCCCTTTCTGCCCCAGCCCCCAGAAAGCCTCTCAAGCCACACACCTCTCACCCTCCCCACAACCCCCCCAAACGGTGATACCCCCCAAACCCCACATTGTGCTGGGTCCCCCAAAAGTTCCGCTCACCCTCCCCCCCAAAATAACCCCTCGGTTCCGATCCAAGCCCCACGAAGAGTCTGACCCCCCCTCCACGCCGCTCCCAGAGCTGGGGGTCCCCCAGACACGTTTCCATTGCGCTCTAGGCGCGGTGCGCAGGAAGCGGGGTGCGCATGGAGCAGGGTATTTACCTGGCTGGGGGGCCTGGAGAGGCGGGGGGCTGGAGCGGATCTGGGGCGCTGGTTGCTCCGCTGCGCGCTAGCTGCGGAGATTTGGAAGCGCGGGGCTGGGCGCGGCAGGGGGGCGTCTCTCCGCTCAGGGCGGAAAAGGCGGGGGGCGGGGGCAGACACCCCGCCCAGCCGGGATAGCGGCGTCTCGGGGGAGGGTGGGGCAGCGTGTGTGTCCCCGCCCCTCCCCTTCCCGCCCTACAAACAGAGACGGGACCCCCAGGCATGGACCAGGGACATAACCGCCTGCCGTGTCCCCCAACTCCCCCCATGTACCCCCACTTCCCCTCTCCCCGGCAGACACCCCAGAGCTCCCCAGCCCCATGCACACAGCCCCCCCATTCCCCAGAGCTCCCACAACCCCCAAAGCTCCCGTCCTCCCATGCACATAGCACCCCCAACCCCCATAGCTCCCACCCCATGCACAGTCCCCCATCCTCTAGAGCTCCCACTCCCCCATGTGTACAGCCCCCTATCCCCCAGAGCTCCCACTCTCCATGCACACAGCCCCCTATCCTCCAGAGCTCCCACCCCCCCATGCACCAAAGCTGCCACCCCCCATGCACACAGCCTCCCATTCCCCAGAGCTCCCATTCCCCCATGCACACAGCCCCGCATCCTTCAGAGCTCCCACCCCCCCATGTGTACAGCCCCCCATCCCCCAGAGCTCCCACTCTCCATGCAAACAGCCCCCATCCTCCAGAGCTCCCACCCCCCATGCACAGAGCCCCCCCATGCACCAATGCTCCCCCCCATGCACACAGCCCCCCCCATGCACACAGACCCCCATCCCCCAGAGCTCCACACCCAGGAGCAGGATACCGGGGTGGACTGGCCCTGGGGGGCGGGGGGGATCTGAGGTGCAGGATACCAGGATGGATGAGCCCTTGGGGCAGATCTGAGAGGCAGGATACAGGGGTGGATGGGCCCTGGGGGCAGATCCGAGGGCCAGGGCAGGATACCAGGGTGGATGGGCACTAGGGGTAGCTCTGAGGGGCAGGACCCCGGGGTGGACTGGCTCCTAGTGCGGATCCGAGGGGCAAGATGCCGAGGTAGATGGCCCCCAGAAGTGGATGTGAGGGGCAGAGCAGGATACCTGGATTGCTTGGCCCCGGGGTGCATCTGAGGAGCAGAACACTAGGGTGGATGGGCCCCTGGGGCAGATCCGACGGGCAGGACACCGGGGTGGATAGGCCCCTGGGGCAAATCCGAGGGGCAGGATACGGGGTGTTTTGGGCCCAGGGGCGGATCCCAGGGGCAGGACACCGGGGTGAAGGGCCCGGGGACAGATCTGAGGGGAAGGATACAGGGATGGATGGGCCCCGGGGGCGGATCCGAGGGGCAGGACGCCGGGGTGAATGGGCCCCTGGGGTGGATCTGGGGCAGAGAGGGTAAAAAGGAAGTGAGCCAGGGAGGGTGCAGGGCAGGGCCGGCTGCTGCCGGAGGGTTGTTAGGGGTGTTGCTCACAGAAGAAAGATGTTTCCTGTGATTGTGGTAACTGTCACATCACTTCTGCACAGGTTCCCCAGGCGAGGACTCCAGCGCTGCGAGCTTCCTCCCAGCAGTGCCCCACAGACTGTGGCTGTGTTTGGTGGGACTGTTTTTGGTTTCCATGGTGACGGGAGTGGGGCTGGGGGAGGGGCTCCCCGGTGCACACAGCTGTACTCCACATCTGGCCCAGCTTCCGTCACCAGCGGGCGGGGCAGGGGGGACAGCAGCACCCCTCCCCCAATACGGGGATGTCCCACAGGAGGCTCCGCCCCTCCAGGATCTCAATATTTGGTTGCCCAGACAACCCTAGTGCCGCCCCCAACTTCCATCATCTGACACAGGGGTTCTCAAACGTCATCGCACCCCGACCCGCTTCTCACAACAAAAATTACAGCACCTGACGCCAGCCCTGCCGACCCCATTACAACAGGGTCGCGACCCACAGTTTGATAACACCCCTCCTGACCCCTGTCGGGCCCCTCCCCCTGCCAGTGTGGCAGAGGGGAGCAGGCTCTAGTGGTTAGAGCGAGGGGGTGTGTGGCAGAGGAGCCAGGACTCCTGGGTTCTCTCTGTGGCTCTGGGAGGGGAGTGGTTCCTAGTGGTTAGAGCAGAGGAGGCTGGGAGCCAGGACTCCTGGGTTCTCTCCCTGACTCTGGGAGAAGAATGGGGCCTAGTGGTTAAAGGGGGGGGGCTGGGAGCCAGGATTCCTGGTTCTCTCCCCACCCGTGGGAGGGAAGTGGGTTAGAGCAGGAGCCTGGGAGCTAACAGAGCTCTCTGCGCTGCCTTTTAGCTCTGGGGCCCCTCCCAAAAAGAAAATTCCCAGCCCCCCCCCCCGGCCAATCCACCCCGCCCCCCACACTCCCTCCACAAGGCAGCCGCTGGCTGGCTCCATTTCCCCTTTCCTTGGTGGCCGCAGGGAACAGAAGGTTCATTCACCCCCCAGCCCGGGCTCAAAGCTCCCTCCTGGAAGTGGGGGTGGGGAATGGGGCTGGGGGCCTCTCCCCTGTGGACATAGGGCCTTTCCCCTCTTGTCAGGACCTGCCCCATTACCGGGGCAGAGCTGCCTCCTGTGGCAGAGCCAGCGTGGCAAGAAGCAGCCAACCCCTTTCGGCAGCTCGCCGCCGGCCCCTGCCCTCAGCCCCCTTGGCCCCACGGGTCACAGCAGGGACGAGATTCTGGGCGGCAGGGAGCGGGGCAGGGGCTCAACAGGGGGTGCTCTGCTCTGGCCGTCAGCGCTGGCCCCAGTGCAGTGCTAGGGAACAAGCCAGGGATCCCCGTGTACCCAGCCCTCGCGCCCCACCCCAGAGGGGCCGCATCCCAGCACCGGGCGAGAGGTCCCCGGATACCCAGCTCCCGCACTCCACCCCAGAGGGGCTGCATCCCAGCACCAGGCGGGGGGTCCCCATGTACCCAGCCCTCGCGCCCCACCCCAGAGGGGCTGCATCCCAGCACCAGGCGGGGGGTCCCCATGTACCCAGCCCTCGCGCCCCACCCCAGAGAGGCCGCATCCCAGCACCAGGCGAGAGGTCCCCGGATACCCAGCTCCCGCACTCCACCCCAGAGGGGCTGCATCCCAGCACCAGGCGGGGGATCCCCATGTACCCAGCCCTCGCGCCCCACCCCAAAGGGGCCGCATCCCAGCACCAGGCGAGGGATCCCCAGATACCCTGCCCCTGCACCCCACCCTAGAGGGGCCGCATCCCAGCACCGGGCGAGGGATCCCCAGATACCCTGCCCCTGCACCCCACCCTAGAGGGGCCGCATCCCAGCACCGGGCGAGGGATCCCCAGATAACCAGCCCCCGGACCCTACCCCAGAGGGGCCACATCCCAGCGCCGGGCGAGGGGTCCCCGGATAACCAGTCCCCATGCCCCACCCCAGATGGGCCGCATTCCAGGGCGTGGGGAGCTCACACAAATGCCCAGCAGGGGGCAGCACTGTTTCACACAATACAACCTTGTGGAGTTTATTAGGGATTCCATCCCTCCACTGATAAAATCCCACCGCTGGTTCCCACGGAGCACCCTCCACTTAGGGGTTGGGGGTCTGCCCTCTCTCGGTTCGGGGGCGGGGGAGGGAAAATCTCCACCTCACCAGGAGGGGGCATCCTCTCTCCACATCTGGGCATGCTCCTTGAGGACCATCTGGCTGTTGTATGAGGGGGACACAGTGTGCATGGGCAGGGGGGAATTGCACATCTGGAGCACGTCAATTTCAGAGTGTGAAATTAACGAGCTTCCATCCATGATTGATTGACGGGAGAGACCTGGAGATTAGACAAGATTCCCAGAGTGGAGGTGTGGTTTGGGGGGTGGGGGAAGGGTCTCACCTCGCCCGACACCCACACCCTGCTGTCGGGCCAAAAGAACTGGCCACTTCAGCAGATGGAAATGGGGGCAGCTTGATCTGGTGCGGGGGCGTCGGTATTGGGGGTTTCCCCCACGGCTCCCTGAGATCTAGGGCGACAGGCAGTCTGGGAAGGCAGAGGGGACGATGGAGGGGGCAGAGGTGGAATCCAGCCCCAGGACAGGGCTGATGGGGACAGGGTTGGGGGGGAAGGTGGAGAAAGAGGGGACCGTGGTGTGGGGGGAGGGAAGCAGCACACACTACAGGAGTCTGACTGGGATGCTATTTGCCAGAGGAGACCCAGCTCCAACCCCAACCCCAGCCTCAGGCCTCCATGGGGCGCCGGGCCCCCCCAGCCACCCGCAGCCCCCCCGGCTCGGTGCACTGGGTCTTCTTGGGGGACAGTGTCTCCTCCTTGCTCAGCACCTGTGGGGAGGCAAACGAGATAGCTTGTTTCAGGAAGAACTGGGGAGGGAACCCAGCCCCCTGCTCTAACGACTAGGCCCCACTCACCTCCCGGAGGATGCGGTCTCTCAGTTCACTGTGGGTGAGGGGTCGTTCCTCTTCCTCACTGCCAGCTTCATATTCCTCCCTGTGGAGAAGACAAAGAGAATGAGGGGGCTAAGTATGTGTGAACCCCACTGCCTCCTGTGGGAGATAGAACCCAGGAGTCAGCTGTAACCACTAGACCCCACTCCCATCCCAGAGCTGGGAGAGAACCCAGGAGTCCTGGCTCCCAGCCCCCCAGCTCTACCCCATCCCTCTCCTGGGTCAGGTCTTTCTAGACCATATGTGCTGTGGGTGGGAGCCCCCCCTCCCCGATACCATGGCTGTAGGGGGTTGGCACGGTGCTTACCCAGCAGTGGGGGGCCGCAGAGGATACGCTGTGGGGGTGTAACCCGCCATCTGCCCCAGGAGCAGTCGAGCTGTCTCTTCGGGGTCATAGGGCAGATCGTAGTTCTGGGGGGAGGGGGAAAAGGTCACTTCCTGCCCCCCCATCCCCCATCCCATCCCCCTGATCTCTGCCCCAGCACACATCCCCCCCACCTCATCCCATCCCCCGCCACCCCATCCCACTCTCTGCTCCCCCCCACTCAGGATGCATCCCCCCAGCATCGACCCCCCCCAATTCCTCCCACCTGACACAGACTTGTCCTCTCTGCCCCATCCCACCCCCTCAATCCTTCCCCCGGCACAGATCCCCCACCCGTGGTTTCTCCATCCCATCCCTCAATGCCCCCCTCCCCGGCTACCCCTCAGCTGCCACCGTCCCATCCCCCACCACTGTTGCCAGTACAGATCCCGCCTCAGCGTCACCCCATCCACAATGTCCCATCCCCCAGCACCCCCCCCATACAGAATGCCCCCCCCCAGCTGTCCGTACCTTGGAGGCCAGGTAGGCGCGCATGGCCAATAGCTCGTGGGCCCGCTGCTCCAGGAGACCCAGGAACACGGGGATGTTCCCATCCCGCACCACAGCCGAGCCCCCCAGCGCCTCGTCCAGCGCTGAGCACTTACAGTCCAGCTTCCTGAATAGCGACCTGATCCCTGCAGGAACAGACAGCCCGGACGCCTGGGTTCTATCCTCAGCTTGGGGAGGGGGAGCTGGTGGGTTAGACCGGGGGGGCTAGGAGCCAGGACGCCGGGTTGTATCCCTGTCTCTGGGAGGGAAGTGAAGTCTAGTGGTTAGGGGAGCAGGGGGGCTGGGAGTCAGGGCTCCTGGGTTCTCTCCCCAGCCCTGGGAGGGGTGTGATGTCTAGTGGCTAGAGCAGGGAGCTGGGATTCAGGACTTCTGAGTTCTAACACCGGCTTGCAGAGGTGATGCAGGTCCTGGAACTCCCAAACTCCCCCCTCATCCTGGCTCCGTACCCTCTTTGAGCTGTTCCAGGGTTTTCCTGGCCACCTTCTCTTTGCTCAGCAGCTGCTGGGCCTCCTGCACAACAGCCTCCTGCTGCATCTCCAGTGCCCGGGTCTGCGCCCGCTGCTCCTGCTGCTCCCGCTCGTCCTGGGCCCGCGCCTCCTGGATCTCCCGGCGCACCTGGGAGGCAGCAGAAGGATACAGGGAGGGCATGGGGGGGGGAGGGCAGGCAGAGCTGGATATGGCCCTCGGAGTGGGAGCAGGATTTGGTGTGGCCCTGGAAGGGAGCAGGGCTGTCTATGGGGGACAGGGCCCCGGGGGGCAGAGCCAGGGGGGACAGTGGGGGAAGGGCTGTCTATGGAGGGGCAGTGCCACCATGTGGGGAGTGGTGGGCAGGACAGTCTATGGTGCAGAGGGCCCTGGGGAGGAGTGGGGAGGATGCAGGGCTTTCTGTGGGTGGGCAATGGGGGACAGGGTCTATAATGTGGGACAGTGGGGGCAGGGCTGTCTGTGGGGGGCAGAGCCATCGTGAGGGGCTCTCACCTGGGCGATCTTCTCCCCCAGTCGCTCCAGTTCGTTGTTCTGCTCGTTGACATAGTTGAACTGGGCGAAATTCTGGTCCTCAACTGGGAGGGGGAGGCGGGTGTCAGAGCCCCTGACTGAAAAGAGCCCCCCCTCCCCCGATAGACCCCTTACCCCTGACCGGAGAAACCCCACAGACACCCCGCCCCGGACCAGAGAGACATCCCCCCTGACAGCCCCTCCTCGACAGACCTCTCCCCCTCCACCAGAGCCAGCTCCCCCAACAGACCCAGCCCTCGGACTGCAGAGAGAGCCCCCAGCCTGGGGCGGATCTGAGCCAGCGCCCCCTGCCCGTCACCTGCTATGAATTTCTCCAGCAGCACATCCAGGTCGTCCTCCCCTGTCAGCTGTTGGATCTGCTTGAAGGCAACTTCATAGGACTCCAGCAGCTCCTCCCTGGGGTCCCGGCGCTTCCCCTCAGCCTCCTCTTGCTCTGAATGGGGAGTAAACCGGATATGGTCAGAGCCCCTCAGCCACCGAACCCAGGAGTCCTGGCTCCCAGCCCCCTGCTCTAACCACTAGACATCACTCCCCTCCCAAAGCCAGCGAGAGAACTGAGGAGTCCTGGCTCCCAGAGTTCCCCGCTCCCCGCTTTAACCCACTAGACCCCACTCTCCTCCCAGAGCCAGGGAGAGAACTCAGGAGTCCTGGCTCCCAGCCCTAACCACTAGCCCCTACTCCCCTCCCAGAGCCAGGGAGAGAACCCAGGAGTCCTGGCTCCCAACACCCCCTGCTCTAACCACTAGACTGCATTTTCCTCCTAGATCCATAGAGAGAACCCAGGAGTCCTGGCTGCCAGCATCCCCTCCCCGCTGTAACAACTAGCCCCCACTCCCCTCCCAGAGCCAGAGAGAGAACCGAGGAGTCCTGGTTCCCATCCCCCTCCCCGCTCTAACCCATTAGACCCCAGTCCCCTCCCATAACCAGGGATGGAACCCAGGAGTCCTGGCTCCCAGCCGCCCCCCCACTCTAGCCACTAGACCCCACTCTCCTCCCAGAGCCGGGAGAGAACCCAGGCGTCCCAGCTAGTACCTCTCTTGCGCTTGGCCTCCAGCGCCTCCAGGGTGAACGTCCGCTCCTGCACCTTGACATCCAGGAAGTTGCGTAAACGCCTGTCATGGTCCAGGACCCGCTGCAGCTCCTTCATCTCGGCCCCATGCTGGGCCAAGTCCTTCTCCGCCTTGTCCCTCAGCTGCCCCAGCTTGGTCTGGGCCTCATCCCTGCAGGAGGGGAGGGGAGCAATAGAAGTGGGTGCCCTGCCCACAGACAGCCTGCAAAGCCCTGGATAGAACCCAGGAGTCTGGGCTCCCAGCCTGCCCTCCCGCTCCAACCACTAGACCCCACTCCCCTCACAGAGCGGTGGAGAGAACCCAGGAGTCCTGGCTCCCAACCCCCAATCCCCTGCTCTAACCACTAGATTCCATTCCCCTCCCAGAGCCAAGGAAAGAACCGAGGCATCCTGGATCCCCCACTCTATGCAGTAGGAGATACCAGGACCCCAGCCCTGCCCTTCCCCGGCCCCCATGGAGGGTGCAGGGGGCTCAGTTTCCACAGCCCGACTAGCCCTTGGCTTCTGCTGGAGGAGGCAGTACCCTGGGGCAAGATCAGACAGACTCGTGACATGTGTGCGGTTGGGGTGGCCGATCCTGAGTGCATGGGGCAGCGGGTGGGGGGGAGGTTGTGGGGCCAGTAGAGGGGCACCCTGGGGACAGGAGGGGTTGCTGTGGGTCTCCTTGGCATTATGTATCCAGCAGGAGGCACCGGAGGCCAGCGGGAGGCGCTGTAGGCCAGCAGGGGGTGCAGTAGGGCCAGCAGGAGGCGCCAGGGGCCAGTGGGAGGCGCTGCAGGCCAGCAGGGGGCGCAGTGAGGCCAGCGGGAGGCGCCAGGAGCCAGCGGGAGGCGCTGCAGGTCAGCAGGGGGCGCAGTGAGGCCAGCAGAAGGCGCCAGAGGCCAGCGGGAGGCGCTGTAGGCCAGCAGGGGGCGCAGTAGGGCCAGCAGGAGGCGCCAGGGGCCAGTGGGAGGCGCTGCAGGCCAGCAGGGGGTGCAGTGGGGCCAGCGGGAGGCGCTGCAGGCCAGCAGGGGGCGCAGTGGGGCCAGCGGGAGGCGCCAGGAGCCAGCGGGAGGTGTTGCAGGCCAGCAGGGGGCCCAGAGGGGCCAGCAGGAGGCGCTGCAGGCCAGCAGGGGGCGCAGTGAGGCCAGCAGAAGGCGCCAGGGGCCAGTGGGAGGTGCTGCAGGCCAGCAGGGGGCGCAGAGGGGCCAGCAGGAGGCGCTGCAGGCCAGCAGGGGGCGCAGTGGGGCCAGTGGGAGGCGCCAGGAGCCAGCGGGAGGTGCTGCAGGCCAGCAGGGGGCGCAGAGGGGCCAGCAGGAGGTGCTGCAGGCCAGCAGGGGGCGCAGTGAGGCCAGCAGAAGGCGCCAGGGGCCAGCGGGAGGCGCTACAGGTCAGCAGGGGGTGCAATGGGGCCAGCAGGAGGTGCCAGGGACCAGCAGGGAGCACTGGGGGCCCTACCTAGCATCAAAGGCCGAGGAGGAGGAGTCGATCACGGCTCCAATGGCTTTCCGCTTCTCCTGCAGCTCCTGGGAATCAAGGGGAGAAGGTCGTTGGCTTCTGCCAGCCAATCAGACCCTTCTGTTCCGGCCTCGAGTCACAGCAGGACCTTCACTGGCCAATCAGACCTCTCCATCCCACACCAATTTCTTAACAAGACCTTTGTTGGCCAATTAGATCCCTCCATTCCATGCCTGCTTCCCACTGGGGCCAGCATCAGCCAACCGCAACCCTTCATTTTATGCACATCACCGGGGGGAGTGCTCCTATCAGACACCAATCAGAGCCCAACTGGTGGGTGGGGCCAAACCCTGTGTGCACCTCCCAGTGGTGCCCAGTGGTGCCTCAGTTTCCCATGTTGGGCTCTATGGGACCTGATGGGTCCCTGGTCACCATGTGACAGGCTGGGTGCAGGGGGTATGTGTACCTTGAACCATGAAGGGAAAGACAGGGTTAACAGCCACCGCCACCGGCTCTAACCATTAGACCCCACTCCCCACCCCCAAGCCGGGGATCCTGGCTCCCAGCTCCCCGCTCCCCTGGCAGAGCTCTCACCCTCTCCAGCCTGCGGTAGAGGTGTTCGAAGCGCCCACGTTCGATGCGCAGGGTCTCCAGCTCCTCACGCAGGCTGGCGTTCAGCGCCAGCTGGGAGTTGAACCGGGCTGATGCCTGAGGAGAAGCAGGAGTGCTGCCATTAGCCACCCTGAGGGCCCAGACGCCTGGTGGAGCCCCCCAACGTGGAACATAGCCTCACTCCCCGGGGCCGGCAACTACACCCCATTCCCCTCCCCGAGCCGGGAGAGAACCCAGGTGTCCTGGCTCCCAGCCCCTCTGCTCAAACCCCTATCCTCCACTACCCTCCCAGAGCCGGGGATAGAACCCAGCCCCCGCCCTCCCCTGCTCTAACCACTAGCGCCCCCTCTGGCAGTGACAGACCTGCCCCCCCTTACCTTGTCCAGTTGGTTCTCCAAGGTGCGCACCCTCCTCTGGCCCTGGGCCTTGTGCCGCTGGCTGACTCCTGCACTGCCCGCCTGCTTTGCCAGCCCTGCCAGCCGCTTCTCCCAGCTCCGGATCTGCCGGGGAGTGGGGGGGGACGACACACCGTTAGCAACCACAGCCCGAGCGCAACGGCCTCACTGCCTGAGGTGCCCCATAGCACCCCCAAGAGCTTCTGGGTGATGCCCAGCAGTGCCCTTTGGGATAGACAGAGGAAGGGAGGCACCAAAGCCAACTGCCAGCCAGAGGAAGGGGGACATCTTGGCCTGATCCCCCAGGCTCTGTCCCAGAGCATGCTGGGATGCACTGTAGCATCATAAGAACATAAGAACGGCCATACTGGGTCAGACCAAAGGTCCATCAAGCCAGTATCCTGTCCTCTGAGAGTGGATAATGGCAGGTGCTCCAAAGAGAACGAACAGACAGATTATCATCAAGTGATCCATCCCCTGTCACCCAATCCCAGCTTCTGGCAAACAGAGGATAGAGACACTATCGCTGCCCATCCTGGCTAATAGCCACTGATGGACCTATCCTCCATGAATCTATCTAGCTCCCTTTTGAACCCCGTTCTAGTATTGGCCTTCACAACATCCTCTGGCAAAGAGTTCCACAGGTTGCATGAAAAAATACTTTCTTGTGTTTGTTTTAAACCTGCTGCCTATTAATTTCATTTGGTGGCCCCTAGTTCTTGTGTTATAAGGAGGAGTAAATAACATTTCTTGATTTACTTTCTCCACATCACTCATGATTTTATAGACCTCTATCATATCCCCCCTTAGTCGCCTCTTTTCCAAGCTGAAACGTCCCCAGTCTTATGAATCTCTCCTCATACGGCAGCCGTTCCAGACCCCTAATCATTTTTGTTACCCTTTTCTGAACTTTTTCCAGTTCCAATATATCTGATTTGAGATGGGGTGACCACATCTGCATGCACTATTCAGTGCGCATACCATGGATTTATATAGAGGCAATATGATATTTTCTGTCTTATTATCTATCCCTTTCTTGATGATTCCCAACCGTCTGTTCGCTTTTCTGGCTGCCGCTGCACATTGCGTGGATGATTTCAGAGAACTCTTCACAATGACTCCGAGATCTCTTTCTTGAGTGGGATCAGCTAATTTAGACCCCATCATTGTAGATGTATAGCTGAGATGATGTTTTCCAATGTGCATTACTCTGCATTTATCCACATTGAATTTCACCTGCCATTTTGTTGCCCAGTCACCCAGTTTTGTGAGATTTTTTTGTAGCTCTTCGCAGTCTGCTTGGAAAATTAACTATCTTGAGTAGTTTTGTAGTATGTGCAAATTTTGCCACCTCACTGTTTACCCCTTTTTTCCAGATCGTTTATGAATATGTTGCATAGGACTGGTCCCCTACAAACCCTTGGGGGACACCACTATTTACCTCTCTCCGTTCTGAAAACTGGCCATTTATTCCTACCCTTTGTTTCCAATCTTTTAACCAGTTATCAATCCATGAGAGAACCTTCCTTCTTATCCCAGGATAGCTTATTTTGCTTTGGTGAGGGACCTTGTCAAAGGTTTTCTGAAAAATCTAAGAACACTATATCCACTGGATCCCCCTTGTCCACATGCCTGTTGACCCTCTCAAAGAATTCTAGTAGATTGGTGAGGCATGATTTCCCTTTACTAAAACCAAAATTCTGTTCTTTACAATAGTTTCAACCAATTTGCCTGGTCCTGAAGCGAGGCTTACTGCAGGGCTGCCCAGAGGATTCAGGGGGCCTGGGGCAAAGCAATTTCGGGGGCCCCTTCCATAAAAAAAAGTTGCAATACTATAGAATACTATATTCTCATGGGGGTCCCTCTAGGGCCCGGGGCAAATTGCCCCACTTGCCGCCCCCTCTGGGCAGCCCTGGCTTACTGGCCTGTAGTTGCCAGGGTCACCTCTGGAGCCCTTTTTAAAAACTGGCATCACATTAGCTATCCTCCGGTCAGTTGGTACAGAAGCTGATTTAAATGGTAGGTTACAGATTACAGTCAATAGTGCTGCAATTTCATATCTGAGTTCCTTCAGAACTCTTGGGTGAATACCATCAGGTCCTGGAGACTTATTACTGTTTAGTTTATCAATTTGTTCCAAAACCTCCTCTAATGACACCTCCATTTGGGACAGTTCCTCTGATCTGTCACCCAAAAAGAATGGCTCAGGTTTGGGGATCTCTCTCACAACCTCAACAGTGAAGACCGATGCAAAGAATTCATTTAGTTTCTCTGAAATGGCCTTATCGTCTTTGAATGCTCCGTTAGAATCTCGATCGTCCAGTGGCCCCACTGGTTGTTTAGCAGGCTTCCTGCTTGTGATGTATTTAAAAAAAAACTTTTGCTATTACTTTTGAAGTCTTTGGCTAGCTGTTCTTCAAATTTTTTTCTGGTCTAATTATATTTTTACACTTCTGTGACGAAGTGGGGGGATTTTCTTGGGTTTTCTGTGTTTTTCAATGGTTTGCATGCAGAGGGGGTGGGACTCAGTGTCCCCGGGTGTTACTGGTTTAACGAGGGGAGGGAAGAGGGAGTTTGCTGTTACAGAGGACCGGAGAGGGAACTTGGGACCCCGGCCGATGGCCTAGAGGATGGAGACCCCGGCGACTGGTGACCTGGAGATGCAGCTCTGGAGTCACAGCTGCTTCTGGCCAGTGGGAGGACAATGGGCTGCGAAGAGAGGACCCCGGTGATCTGACCCAGCCGGTTCCAGTCTGAGGGGGCCCACAGCGAGAAACAAGTGTGTTAAGGCTCAGAGAGGTGCAGCTCTAGGAGGTGGAGGGGCCTGACCCCGAGAGAGAGGGCCGTCGCACTGACAGGGGCACCACCCCACGGACTGCATGGGGCCACGAGTGGGCACAATCTGTGAGTCCGTGACAGCTTCATTTGCCAGAGTTTATACTCTTCTATTTTCCCCATTAGGATTTATCTTCCACGTTTTAAAGGATGCCTTTTTGCCTGTCACTGCTTCTTTTACTTTGTTGTTTAATCATGGTGGCTCTTTTCTGGTTCTCTTACTGTGGGGTATACATTTCAGTTCAGCCTCTATTATGGTGTCTTTAGAAAGTTTCCACGCCGTTTGCAGGGATTTCACTTTTGGTACTTCACCTTTTAATTTCTCTTTCACTAATATCCTCATTTATGTGTAGTCCCCCTTTCTGAAATCATTCAAGGCCTTGTGGGTAATTCCCTGCCTAGCACTGAGGGATAGAGGAAGAGCCACACCAAGCCTCTCCTCCACACCTACCCCATCCTGTTCACTCACCAGGGAACAGGAGAAGAGGGAAGCCCTGCCAGAGATACAGTCTGATTGCCACAGCCCCGCTCCCATCCCCAAGCCAGGAGAGAACCTAGGTGTCCTGGCTCCCAGCCCTTCTGCTCTAACCATTAGACCCCACTCCCCTTCCAGGGTCAGGAAGAGAACCCAGGAATCCTGGCTCCCAGCCCCTCTGCTCTAACCACTACACCACCTCCCAGTCCAGTGGTACCTCCTGGTCTAGCTGGGCCACCGTCCTCCTCTCCGCGGCCGCCTGCTCCTCCACCTGGTCCTGGTGCCGCAGCAGGGCGCGTAGGCTGCCGGCTTGTTCCTGATCCCGCTGCCTGTTGGCCCGGCCCTCCGCCGCCCGCAGCTCCCGCAGCAGCCCCTCCCGCTCCTTCTCCAGCCGCTGCAGGTCGGCCCTGCCGGAGACACCAGGGTGGCCAGCGGAGATGGGCGGCAGGAAGAGGCACCGGGTGGCAGGTGGCACCGGGGTGGGAGGGTGGCAGCGGTGGGGCCCCATGATGCAGGGTTGAGGGTAGGCGGGGTGTGCTGGGACCCAGCACGCCAGGGGCGGTGGGGGCTGGATCTACTGGAGGGTGTGGAGCATGGGGGGAAGGGGATGGAGAGAACTTGTGAGAGGGTGAGTGAGCTAGTGTGTGTGATTGTGTGTGTGTGTGAGATCTGGTGGGTGTCAGAGAGATCTGGTGTGTGATCTCTGGTGATCAGGCATGTGTGGGCAGGATCTAGCGGGATCTGGTGTCTGCACAGTGTCATGTGCGAGTGAGATCTAATGTGGGATCTTGTGGGCAGGTGAATCTGGGTCACCTAGTGTGTGTGTGAGCGATGGTTTGATCTAATGTGAGAGTGAGGGTGTGCAAGTGTGATCTAGTGTGAGCGTGTATGACTGTATGCATCTGTGTGATCCCGTGTGGGGCTCATGTGTGTGATTTTGTCCGAGTGAGTGTAAGCATGTCGGGGGATGCGGGGGGAGAGGGCAGTGACGCAGCCTAGTTTGTGTGTGGGTGTTAGGGAAGAGTGTTGCTAGGCCCACGTGGGTTGTTAGGGGGCTGAGTGTTACATCAATAACGCATCAGTGTGCAGAGGGGAGTGTGTCAGTCTGTGTTATGGTGTGTGTGGGGGGGTGTCAGTTGCATTGTATAGGTTTGTATGTTGAACCTGCCCCCCAGCCCGGTGACCCCAACCCCTGGGATCTTTCCTGGGTCCCTCCCTCTAGCCTGGTGACACCGCCCAGGCCCCTCCCTCCAGTCTGGTGACCCTGCTCTCAGGGATAATTCCCAGGTCTCCTGCCCCAACTCGGGGACCTGAGCCCCAGGGACCACAAGGGGGTACCTACAGCTGCTTGCGGATGGTCTCCTGGGACTGCAGGGTGTAGGCATGGCGGTCACCCTCTAGCAGCCGGAACTGACGCTGCAGCTTGGCCAGTTCGCTCTCAGCTGTGGGGGTGAGATGTGGGGTGGGGGGGGTCAGAAAAGGGGGGAAGGGAATCATTAGAGAAGGCAGCAGATGAGTCTGAGGCCTTTGTGATCTGAGGCCAAGATTCTCTGTCTTGTCACACCAAGGCCCCATGACATCACACCAAGGCCCCATCATGTCATGCCAAGGTCTCACCCTGTCACGTCAATACCCCATCCCATCACGCCAAGACCCCTTATCATACCAAGGTCCCAATTCCTCATTCCAAGGTCCCACATCTTGGAGTGAAGCATTGGTGTCATCCCAGCCATGGGACAATGCTCCGGGCTGGGACAGAGTTGGGGGTGGGATATCAGAGGATCGGAGGGGCTAAAGGCAGAGGGCAGGGCCGGGTTCTCATCTCAGCTCCCCCACCACCCCCAGGGCCAATCCAGAGTCACCCCTGTTTGCAATGGGGGTAGGACCAGGTTCTGATCTCAGCCCCCTGGGGTCGATCCAAAGTCTGTTAAGTTCAGCAATCTGGCTAAGTGGGGTGCTGCTGCCATCCCCAGAGGCAGGATCGGTCCTCTGGCCACCAGCCCTGCTGCCCTCCTCCCAGATGCCTTCCCCACAGCCTCTGGTTGCTGAGATGGCTCTTCCCCAGAGTGGCCTGGCAGGGAAGGACACATCCCCCAGTGTAGGGGGGAACCCTGGCTGGGCTGAGAGCGCTGGGAGGGCCGGGATATTGTTACTGCCAGCCTCTGGGACCGATGGCATGGGGCAGGGATCGGACAGAGATGTGGGGCGAGGAGAGGGCACCAAAGTGGTGGGGTTACGAGTAGGGAGCCCCATGTGGCACTGGGACAACAGGCTGTGAGGGGAGGTACCCGGGGGGCTAGATAAAGGGGCATGACCATGCTGGGGGGCACTGGAGCCAGAGAACAGGGGACAGGGCTGCACGGGGGGGGGCATCAGGGAGGCAGAGCACAGAGAGTGGGACCATGCAGCTTGCGTGGGGAGGGGGAAGCCATGTGGTGGGTACCAGGGGGTAGAGCATGGAGGCGGGGCCGTGTGGAGTCACTGTGGGGGCAGAGCACAGGGGGCAGAGCCACACGGAGGGCAGCAGAGTAGCTCCCATTCTGTCTGGTGGCAGCCACGAGACGCCAACCCATAGCCTTCCCACAATGCCCTAGGGCAGAGCCATTACCGATGCCCTCCAGGTCCAGGTCGCTGCCCTCCGAGTGGATACTCGAGGCGGATCTGTGCAGCGGCATCTTCTCCTCCTCCTTGCCGACAGGTGGCCAAGAAAGAGAGTAGGGAGAGAGAGAGAGAGAGGGATTTTAACTGGACCCCTGCTGCCACGGTCCAGAGAGAGACGGGGTGCAGGGGGCATGGCTGGACACTGGGGGCATGCCAGGGGTGCCCAGCCCAGCACTGGGGCATCAGGATAGGGGGCAACCTCCTCAGGCTCTGGGGCAGCCCTCGTGCCATCAGGCATGTGGCTGATTCTGGGGTGGGGCATCGCGAGCCGACACTAACACCACTCCTGTCTCCCACCTCATGCTTTGGAGGGGCTGGGGAAGATGTGGGGCTGGTGCATTGGAGCTAGGAGGGTTTAAGGAGTTGGAGGGTGGAGCGGGATTGGTGGGGGAAGGTTCAGGGAGCTGTGGAGTTTGGAGGGGCATCATTTGGGAGCAAAGGATCAGGTGGTCTGTTCTGTGGCTGGGGCAGGTTCAGGTGGTCAGGGCGAGTTTGGGGGAAGGTTCAGAGAATCGGGGGGAGTGGAGGAAAGATTCAGGGGTCAGAGGTGAATTTGGGGGGAAGGGTCAGGGGAAGGTTCAGGGGTCGGTGATGAGTTAGGGGAAGGTTTGGGGAGTCGGTGGCAAGTTGGGGGAAGGTTCAGGGGGTCGGGGTGAGTTGGGGGGAAGGTTTGGGGGCTCAGGGGAGAGTTTGGGGGAAAGGTTCAGGGGTCGGTGATGAGTTGGGGGAAGGTTCAGGGGGTCGGGGTGAGTTGGGGGGAAGGTTTGGGGGCTCAGGGGAGAGTTTGGGGGAAAGGTTCAGGGGTCGGTGATGAGTTGGGGGAAGGTTCAGGGGGTCGGGGTGAGTTGGGGGGAAGGTTTGGGGGCTCAGGGGAGAGTTTGGGGGAAAGATTCAGGGGTCGGTGATGAGTTGGGGGAAGGTTCAGGGGGTCGGGGTGAATTGGGGGGAAGGTTTGGGGGCACAGGGGAGAGTTTGGGGGAAAGGTTCAGGGGTCAGTGATGAGTTGGGGGAAGGTTTGGGGGGTCGGTGGTGAGTTGGCGGAAGGTTCAGGGGGTCGGGGTGAGTTTGGGGGGAAGGTTTGGGGGGCTCAAAGGAGAGTTTAGGGGGAAAGTTCAGTCAAAGCCAGCTTTAGGCCAATTCAACCAATTTCCCTGAGCCAGGCCCCGCCCCTAAGAGGGCCCCACGCCCAAGCCCCGGTACAGCGTACTGGCAAGAGCCGGTCCGCTGTACCGGGGTGGCCCAGCTTCCCCGAGGAGCAATTTAAAGGGCTTGGGGCTCCCAGCAGGGGCTGTAGCCCCAGGCCCTTTAAATAGCCCCCAGAGCCCCACCGCTTCCCCAGGGCTTCCTAAGCTATTTACAGGGCTGGGGTGGTGGAAGCAGGGGAGCCCCGGGCTGCTGCTGCTGCTACCCCGGTGGGGGAGGGAGGAGGAGGGGGCACTCACCATACAGGGTGGGCTGTACCCCCTGTACCTGCAGCCCCTGCCCGCAGCCAGCCCTTGCTGCACCCCCTGCCCGCACCAGCCCCGCACCTCTTGCCCTGCCTGCCCCACCCCTTGCCAGCCACCAGCCTGTCTCCAGCCGGCTGCGCACCCCCTGCCGGAGCCAGCCCCTGCCCTGCCTCCAGCCCCGCACCCCCTGCCCTGCCTCCAGCCCCTGCCCTGCCTCCAGCCCCGCACTCCCTGCCCTGCCTCCAGCCCCGCACCCCCTGCCTCCAGCCCCGCACTCCCTGCCCTGCCTCCAGCCCCTGCCCTGCCTCCAGCCCCTGCTCTGCCTTCAGCCCCGCACTCCCTGCCCTGCCTCCAGCCCCGCACCCCCTGCCTCCAGCCCCGCACCCCCTGCCTCCAGCCCCGCACTCCCTGCCCTGCCCTGCCTTCAGCCCTGCACCCCCTGCCCTGCCTCCAGCCCCTGCTCTGCCTTCAGCCCTGCACCCCCTGCCCTGCCTCCAGCCCCTGCTCTGCCTCCAGCCCCGCACCCCCTGCCGGAGCCAGCCCCTGCCCTGCCTCCAGCCCCGCACCCCCTACCTCCAGCCCCGCACTCCCTGCCCTGCCTCCAGCCCCTGCCCTGCCTCCAGCCCCGCACCCCCTACCTCCAGCCCCGCACTCCCTGCCCTGCCTCCAGCCCCTGCCCTGCCTCCAGCCCCTGCCCTGCCTCCAGCCCCGCACCCCCTGCCCTGCCTCCAGCCTCTGCCCTGCCTTCAGCCCCGCACTCCCTGCCCTGCCTCCAGCCCCTGCCTCCAGCCCCGCACTCCCTGCCCTGCTTCCAGCCCCGCACCCCCTGCCTTCAGCCCCGCACTCCCTGCCCTGCCTCCAGCCCCTGCCCTGCCTCCAGCCCCTGCCCTGCCTCCAGCCCCGCACCCCCTGCCCTGCCTCCAGCCCCGCACTCCCTGCCCTGCCTCCAGCCCCTGCCCTGCCTCCAGCCCCGCACTCCCTGCCCTGCCTCCAGCCCCTGCCCTGCCTCCAGCCCCGCACTCCCTACCCTGCCTCCAGCCCCTGCTCTGCCTCCAGCCCCGCACCCCCTGCCGGAGCCAGCCCCTGCCCTGCCTCCAGCCTCGCACTCCCTGCCCTGCTTCCAGCCCCGCACCCCCTGCCTCCAGCCCCGCACTCCCTGCCCTGCCTCCAGCCCCTGCCCTGCCTCCAGCCCCGCACTCCCTGCCCTGCCTCCAGGCCCTGCCCTGCCTCCAGCCCCGCACCCCCTGCCCTGCCTCCAGCCCCTGCCCTGCCTCCAGCCCCGCATTCCCTGCCCTGCCTCCAGCCTCGCACCCCCTGCCTCCAGCCCCGCACGCCCTGCCCTGCCTCCAGCCCCTGCCCTGCCTCCAGCCCCGCACTCCCTACCCTGCCTCCAGCCCCTGCTCTGCCTCCAGCCCCGCACCCCCTGCCGGAGCCAGCCCCTGCCCTGCCTCCAGCCCCGCACTCCCTGCCCTGCTTCCAGCCCCGCACCCCCTGCCTCCAGCCCCGCACTCCCTGCCCTGCCTCCAGCCCCTGCCCTGCCTCCAGCCCCGCACTCCCTGCCCTGCCTCCAGCCCCTGCCCTGCCTCCAGCCCCGCACTCCCTGCCCTGCCTCCAGCCCCTGCCCTGCCTCCAGCCCCGCACTCCCTGCCCTGCCTCCAGGCCCTGCCCTGCCTCCAGCCCCGCATTCCCTGCCCTGCCTCCAGCCTCGCACCCCCTGCCTCCAGCCCCGCACTCCCTGCCCTGCCTCCAGCCCCTGCCCTGCCTCCAGCCCCGCACCCCCTGCCTCCAGCCCCGCACTTCCTGCCCTGCCTCCAGCCCCTGCCCTGCCTCCAGGCCCGCACCCCCAGCCCTGTCTCCAGCCCCTGCCCTGTCTCCAGCCAGCCCCGCACCCCCTGCCCTGTCTCCAGCCCCTGCCATGTCTCCAGCCCCGCACCCCCTGCCTCCAGCCCCGCACCCCCTGCCCTGTTTCCAGCCCCTGCCCTGTCTCCAGCCAGCCCCGCACCCCCTGCCTCCTGCCCCGCACCCCCTGCTCTGCCTCCAGCCCCTGCCCTGCCTCCAGCCCCACACCCCCTGCCCTGTCTCCAGCCCTTGCCGTCTCCAGCGAGCACCGCACCCCCTGCCCTGCCTCCAGCCCCGCGCCCCCTGCCCTGCCTCTAGCCCCTGCCCTGCTTCCAGTCCTATACCCCCTGCCGTCTCCAGCCAGCCCTGCACCCCCTGCCCACAGCCAGCCTGTCTCCAGCCAGCCCCTGCCGCACCCCCTGCCCTGCCCGCACCAGCCCCTCACCCCCTGCCCTGTCTCCAGCCAACCTCTGCTGCACCCCCCTGCCTGAAGCCAGCCAGTTCCACACTCCTCTGTCTCTAGCCCTGTCAACCCCTGCCGCACCCACACCCCCACGGCCCTGCCTGAAGCCAGCCAGCCCACCCCACACACCCGTCTCCAGCCAGCCCCGCACTCCTTGCCCTGCCTGCAGCCAGATCCTACCTCCAGTCAGCCCCTGCCCTGCCTCCAGCCAGCCCCATGTCCACTTGTGCCCTGCAGTTCCCAGGGCAGTAACCCTACACACCTGCTTCAATGAGGGGGGCAGGGAGCAGCTGGGACCCACACATGTGCACACCCTAGGGTGACCAGACAGCAAGTGTGAAAAATCAGGACGGGGGTGGGGGTAATAGGATCCTATATAAGAAAAAGACCCAAAAATCAGGACTGTCCCTATAAAATCGGGACATGTGGTCACCCTAGCACACCCCCAGGGAGTGGCGGGGACCCATACATGCGAAACGGAGCTTATTTCTAGTTCAGGCCCATCTTTTTAAAAAAGAACTCTAGGTAGGGCTAACATACATCCGTATTTTCCCAGACACGTCAGGGTTCTTAAATTGCCATCCGGGAGGAATTTTTAAAATTTAAAAATTTCTCCTGGGAAAATACGGACGTATGGTAACCCTATTGGTACAAAAAATACATACTGTGGCACATCCCTTAAATCAGAACTTTTTATAGGGAACCGGTTGCTAAGAAATGAAAAGCTTTTTTTTACATGGGTTTTTTTTTCAGTCCTCCCTGCTGGGGCCCTGCCGAAAATGTTCAAATTGGGCCCCGTACTTCCTAAAGCCAGCCCTGCAGGCAGGGCCGGCACTTCCATTTAGGCGACCGGGCGGCAGGATTTGGGAGGGCGGCAATTCGGCGGCGGGGGGTCCTTCCGCGCTCTGGGTCAGCAGCGGCAATTCTGCGGTGGGTCCTTCACTCGCTCCAGGACCCGCCACCGAAGTGCCCCAAAGACTGGGAGTGCGGAAGGACCCCCGGCCACGGCGCCAAAAACCCTGGCGCCGCACCTGCCTGCAGGGGTCAGTGGTGAGTTGGGGGAAGGTTCAGGGGGTCGGTGGTGAGTTGGGGAGAAGGTTTGGAGGCTCCTGGGAGAGTTTGGGGGGAAGGTTCAGGGTGGGGGGGAGATCTGGGATCTGATTTCCTTCCTAGCCCCAGTACCCCCCACCCTTGGGTGCAGGGATTTACCTCACTCTCCGGCAGCCAGTCCGGGGGGTATGGTCAGTGGGCTTGGAGGGAGCCCAGCCCGTGCCAGGCACAGGGAGGTGCAAGGATCATGCCTGGCCTCTCCTGGCCTGCCAGCATCACCGCCCCCCCCACCCGGCACCACTCGAGTTGTTAGCAACTGTCTCCAGGAGGCAGAAATACCTCAGCCAATGGGGGGAGAGGACGGAGCCCTGTGGGGGGGAGAAAAAGGGGAGGTGTCAGATTAGGGGGAACAGGAGAGCCATGCTGGAAAATCCCCTTTATTCCCCCCACTCCACCCCACATCCACCCCAATCACAAACACACCTCCATCCCTCCCACTCCCAGCTATGCAGAATGTCTACACTGCAGGAGGGGGGCGGGAGACTGGGAACCAGGACTCCTGGGTTCCAGCCTGGCTCTGGGAGAGGAGTGGGGCCTAGTGGTTAGAGGGGGTGCGATGGCTGAGTTAACAGGGAGGTATTTATTTCTGAGCCAGGGGGCTCTCAGATGTCTGTACCAGGGATGGCAGGTTGGGGTAGGGGATGCCAGGATGTAGGGGAGGAGCCAAGGTGCTACAGGGTGAGGGAGGACAGACACATGACATGCCCCCTTCCCCAGCGGCTCTGTGTCCCGATGGGATGGCTGCTCTGTCACAACCACAGGGGGGCACCATTGCTTCTCGGGGTTGTCTCATTTCACCGGGGCACCCTCAGGTCGCGTTAAGACTCTGTCCCGTGTCTGCCCCCTCCTGTCATGCCAACACACCATCAGGTCACGCCAATGCCCAATTACCCCAAAGACCACATCAGGTCACACCAAGACACTGTCCCATCTCACCACGGCCCCAGAAGCTCCCACCACGCCCCAGCTACAGCAGGACATGGCAAGCCAAGGCCCCGTCATGCCAAGGCCCATCAAGTCACGCCATGGGCCCACTACACCACTGTCCTGACAGGTCACACCAAGGCCACATCACTGCAAAAACCTGTCACATCAAGGACTTGGCAGGTCATGTCATTATGCCAAGGCCCGTCCAGTCACACCGAAACCCCATCACACTAAGGTCCTGTCACACCAAGGCCCGCGCAGCTCATGCCAAGGCCATGTCAGGTCATGCCAAGGCCCAGACACGCCAAGGCCATGTCAGGTCACACCAAGGCCCAGTCCCAGCAAGGCTCACACCAAGGCCCAGTCACCCCAAGGCCATGTCAGGTCATGCCAAGGCCCCATCACACCAAGGCCCAGTCACGCCAAGGCCACGTCAGGTCACACCAAGGCCCCATCACGCCAAGGCCTCGGCAGCTCACACAAAGGCCCTGTCGGGTCATGCCAAGGCCCAGTCATGCCAAGGCCCCGGCAGCTCACACGAAGGCCCTGTCAGGTCACACCAAGGCCCTGTCATGCCAAGGCCCAGTTACGCCAAGGCCCAGTCACACCAAGGCACCGTCAGGTCACGCCAAGGCCTCATCATGCCAAGGCCCCGGCAGCTCACACGAAGGCCCTGTCAGATCACACCAAGGCCCCATCATGCCAAGGCCCAGTCACGCCAAGTCCCTGTCAGGTCATGCCAAGGCCCCATCATGCCAAGGCCCCGGCAGCTCACACGAAGGCCCTGTCAGGTCACACCAAGGCCCAGTCACGCCAAGGCCCCGTCAGGTCACTCCAAGGCCCCATCATGCCAAGGTCCCAGCAGCTCACACGAAGGCCCTGTCAGGTCACACCAAGGCCCAGTCACGCCAAGGCCCCGTCAGGTCACACCAAGGCCCCATCATGCCAAGGTCCCGGCAGCTCACACGAAGGCCCTGTCAGGTCATGCCAAGGCCGAGTCACGGAAAGGCCCCGTCAGGTCATGCCAAGGCCCCATCATGCCAAGGTCCAAGCAGCTCACACGAAGGCTCCGTCAGGTCATGCCAAGGCCCCATCATGCCAAGGCCCCAGCAGCTCACACGAAGGCCATGTCAGGTCACACCAAGGCCCAGTACCCCAAGGCCACGTCAGGTCACACCAAGGCCCCATCATGCCAAGGCCCCAGCAGCTCACACGAAGGCCCTGTCAGGTCACACCAGATCCAGTCACGCCAAGGCCCCGTCAGGTCATGCCAAGGCCCCATCATGCCAAGGCCCTGGCAGCTCACACAAAGGCCCTGTCAGGTCACACCAAGGCCCCATCATCCCAAGGCCCCGGCAGCTCACACGAAGGCCCTGTCAGGTCACACCAAGGCCCAGTCACGCCAAGGCCCCGTCAGGTCATGCCAAGGCCCCAGCAGCTCACACAAAGGCCCTGTCAGGTCACGCCAAGGCCCCGTCAGGTCATGCCAAGGCCCCATCATGCCAAGGCCCCGGAAGCTCACACGAAGGCCCTGTCAGGTCACACCAAGGCCCAGTCACGCCAAGGCCCCGTCAGGTCATGCCAAGGCCCCAGCAGCTCACACAAAGGCCCTGTCAGGTCACGCCAAGGCCCCGTCAGGACATGCCAAGTGCCCATCATGCCAAGGCCCCAGCAGCTCACACAAAGGCCCTGTCAGGTCATGCCAAGGCCCCAGCAGCTCACACAAAGGCCCTGTCAGGTCACGCCAAGGCCACGGCAGGTCATGCCAAGGCCCCATCATGCCAAGGCCCCGGAAGCTCACACGAAGGCTCTGTCAGGTCACACCAAGGCACAGTCACGCCAAGGCCCCATCAGGTCACGCCAAGTGCCCCATCATGCCAAGGCCCCGGAAGCTCACACGAAGGCTCTGTCAGGTCACACCAAGGCCCAGTCACGCCAAGGCCCCGTCAGGTCATGCCAAGGCCCCATCATGCCAAAGTCCAAGCAGCTCACACGAAGGCTCCGTCAGGTCATGCCAAGCCCCATCATGCCAAGGCCCCGGCAGCTCACACAAAGGCCCTGTCAGGTCACACCAAGGTCCAGTCCCAGCAAGGCCCCGGCAGCTCACACCAAGGCCCAATTACCGCAAGGCCACGTCAGGTCACACCAAGGCCCCATCATGCCAAGGCCCCGGCAGCTCACACCAAGGCCCTGTCAGGTCACACCAAGATCCAGTCACGCCAAGGCCCTGTCAGGTCATGCCAAGGCCCCATCATGCCAAGGCCCTGGCAGCTCACACAAAGGCCCTGGCAGGTCACGCCAAGGCCCCATCATGCCAAGGCCCCGGCAGCTCACACGAAGGCCCTGTCAGGTCACACCAAGGTCCAGTCATGCCAAGGCCCCGTCAGGTCACGCCAAGGCCCCAGCAGCTCACACAAAGGCCCTGTCAGGTCACGCCAAGGCCCCGTCAGGTCATGCCAAGGCCCCATCATGCCAAGGCCTCGGAAGCTCACACGAAGGTCCTGTCAGGTCACACCAAGGTCCAGTCACGCCAAGACCCCGTCAGGTCATGCCAAGGCCCCAGCAGCTCACACAAAGGCCCTGTCAGGTCACGCCAAGGCCCCGTCAGGTCATGCCAAGTGCCCATCATGCCAAGGCCCCGGAAGCTCACACGAAGGCCCTGTCAGGTCACACCAAGGTCCAGTCACGCCAAGGCCCCGTCAGGTCACGCCAAGTGCCCATCATGCCAAGGCCCCGGCAGCTGACACAAAGGCCCCATCAGGTCACGCCAAGGCCCCAGCAGCTCACACAAAGGCCCTGTCAGGTCACGCCAAGGCCACGGCAGGTCACACCAAGGCCCCATCATGCCAAGGCCCCGGAAGCTCACACGAAGGCTCTGTCAGGTCACACCAAGGCACAGTCACGCCAAGGCCCCGTCAGGTCACACCAAGGCCCCATCATGGCAAGGCCCCGTCAGCTCACACGAAGGCCCTGTCAGGTCACGCCAAGGTCCAGTCACGCCAAGGCCCCGTCAGGTCACGCCAAGTGCCCATCATGCCAAGGCCCCGGCAGCTGACACAAAGGCCCCGTCAGGTCATGCCAAGGCCCCAGCAGCTCACACAAAGGCCCCGTCAGGTCATGCCAAGGCCCCGGCAGCTGACACAAAGGCCCCGTCAGGTCATGCCAAGGCCCCGGCAGCTGACACAAAGGCCCCGTCAGGTCATGCCAAGGCCCCAGCAGCTCACACAAAGGCCCTGTCAGGTCACGCCAAGGCCACGGCAGGTCATGCCAAGGCCCCAGCAGCTCACACGAAGGCCCTGTCAGGTCACGCCAAGGCCCCATCATGCCAAGGCCCCGGCAGCTCACACAAAGGCCCTGTCAGGTCACGCCAAGGCCCCATCATGCCAAGGCCCTGGCAGCTCACATGAAGGCCCTGTCAGGTCACACCAAGGCCCCGTCAGGTCACGCCAAGGCCCCATCATGCCAAGGCCCCGGCAGCTCACACGAAGGCTCTGTCAGCTCACACCAAGGCTCAGTCACGCCAAGGCCCCGTCAGGTCACGCCAAGGCCCCATCATGCCAAGGCCCTGGCAGCTCACACGAAGGCCCTGTCAGGTCACACCAAGGCCCCGTCAGGTCACGCCAAGGCCCCATCATGCCAAGGCCCCGGCAGCTCACACGAAGGCTCTGTCAGCTCACACCAAGGCTCAGTCAAGCCAAGGCCCCGTCAGGTCACGCCAAGGCCCCATCATGCCAAGGCCCCAGCAGCTCACACGAAGGCCCTGTCAGGTCATGCCAAGGCCCCGGCAGCTGACACAAAGGCCCCGTCAGGTCATGCCAAGGCCCCGGCAGCTGACACAAAGGCCCTGTCAGGTCACGCCAAGGCCACGGCAGGTCACGCCAAGGCCCTGTCAGGTCACGCCAAGGCCCCATACCCTGCCCAGGGGGGGTGATGGGGTCTCACCAGCGGGCCAGACCAGGGGGCGGGGCTAGTTCAGGGGGCGGAGCCTGGCGCCTCTCCCTCCCCCAAGCTCCTGAATCACCACTCTGAGCAGGGCCAGGCCGACACTGCGCATGCGCCTTCCCAACAGCTCCCTCCTTCCTTCCCCCACCCTCCACCGAGGCCTCGCCCAGTGCGCAAACCCCGCCCCTTTCGGCTGCCCCCGCCCTCCAGCGGGCTCCCCACGCATGCGCACGTCCTCCCTTCTGTTTTGTGGCGGGAGTCGGGGTGGGAGTTGTGTGCTGTGCCTGGGAAGTGGGCGGAGTGCTGGGACTGGGAGCATTGGGGCACGTTCGCAGCTGGGGCGCTGGATGCACTGGGGCATGTGCATAGCTGGGAGGGCGGGTGCATTGGGAGGGAGGGTGCATGCATGCGGGAACAGGTGCACGGGTAGGAGGCATGGGGCGTAGGGAAACAACTGCACAGCTGGGGGCTGGGTGCATTGGGGAGTGAGGTGCATAGCTGGGGGAGCCGGGTGCACGGCGGGAGGGTGCACAGCTGGGTTGCCGAGTGCATTGGGGAGCGGGGTGCACCGCTGGGGGGCTGGGTGCATTGGGGGTGGGGTGCACAGCTGGGTTGCCGAGTGCATTGGGGAGTGGGGTGCACAGCTGGGGGGGGTGAGTGCATTAGGGGTGGGGTGCACAGCTGGGTTGCCAAGTGCATTGGGGGGCGGGGTGCAGGTACAGCTGCATGACTAGAACCAGGAGAAGGTGGGGCTGCGTGACTCATAGGCCTCTGGTCACTCCCCCCCCCCCACACACACACCACGCGACACCCCAGCACAGGAAACCACCAAACCCCAACATCTCCACCCACCCATCTGTGTTTGTCCCATCACAGTGGTTGCTATTCTGCTTGTGGTGACTGTTGCCAGGGCACCGCGTGCCTGATTGGCAGGGGCTTCTGGGGACAGGATATTGGGTGGGGAGAGGATGATACATGGGTCTGCTTTCCTATTGCCCCATCTCTGCCCCCTTGGGCTCTCAGCCTGGACTACCTGGGATCACCACCGTGGCCCCCCACAACAGCCAGGCCAGGAGGGGCGGGCGCAGCTGCATCCACGGGCATTTGCTTCCTGCTCTATGCTGAGCTCTAGACCCCCAGAGCTGCGACAGAACCCAGGAGTCCTGGCTCCCAGCCCCCTGCTCTAACCACTAGATCCCACTCCCCTCCCAGAGCCAGGGAGAGAACCCAGGAGTCCTGGCTCCCAGCCCCCCTCCAAGCGATTTAATCACTCCCCGAGACAAAAAAGCTATTTATTTCTATTCCCGGTTCCCCAGCAGTGGCTCCTTAGTTTGGGCAAACCTCAATGGGGAAGTGAAAGCCCCAGTTGCCCAGGGGAGTGGGAATCTTATTAACCCTTTAAAAGTGGGGCTCACAGACCTCATTAACCTGCGGTCTTTGCTGTCCAGGATTGGGGTCCCATAGGCCTTCCCATCTGCCTTCCGTTTGGGGGGAGGGAGTTAGCAGTGGGGGGGGGCTGTGAAATTTACGGGGTTCTGTTCAAATGTTTGGGGGTCTTTCATGACGGGGCACAAACTCCTGCAGTTTGATTTTTGGTGGGCAGCAAAGTCTGAGTCTTGTGTGTGGGATTTGGGCATTGTTCGCGGTGGGTGTGTGTGTGTGTAGAAAGCTCTGGAGTTCCCCTGCGTTCGGGGTGCCCCCCCCCCCCAGGGGAAGAGAAATCCAGGGGGCTGTACTTCGCCAGACACACGCCAGCCCCGTCCGGCCCCTCCCTGCTGGGGCGGCTGCCAGGGGTAGGGCTGGGGAGCGGGGGGAGGATTCAGGCGGGCAGAGAGAGGGATAGAGACAGCCGGCACGAAAGAGAAGAGACCCCCCCAGCCCGTCTGCAGCGCCAGGTATCCCCCACCCCCTCCCGCGGGGGGACCTGTCCCCCGTCCCCCTTAACTCCCTGCTGGGGGACCTCCCCCGTCCCCCTTAACTCCCTGCTGCGGGGCCTGCCTCCCCTAACTCCCTGCTGGGGGACCTGCCCTCCGTCCCCCTTAACTCCCTTCTGCGGGACCTGCCCCGTCCCCCTTAACTCCATGCTGGGGGACCTGCCCCCTTTAACTCTGTCCTGGGGGGACCTGCCCCCTTTAATTCTCTGCTGGGGGACCTGCCCCCTTTCACTTTGTCCTGGGGGGACCTGCCCCCTTTAACTCCCTGCTGCGGGACCTCCCCCCATCCCCCTTAACTCCTTCTGCGGGCCCTGCCCCCTTTCACTTTGTCCTGGGGAGATCTGCCCCCTTTAACTCCCTGCTGCGGGACCTCCCCCCATCCCCCTTAATTCCTTCTGCGGGCCCTGCCCCCTTTCACTTTGTCCTGGGGAGATCTGCCCCCTTTAACTCTCTGCTGCGGGATCTCCCCCCATCCCCCTTAACTCCCTTCTGCCCGACCTGCCGCATTTCACTCTGTCTTGGGGGGGCTGCCCCCCTTAACTCCCTGCTGCGGGACCTCCCCCCGTCCGCCCTAACTCCCTGCTGGGGGACCTGCTCCCCTTAACTCCCTGCTGGGGGACCTGCCCCGTTAACTCCCTGCTGGAGGGGTGTCTGGATCGGTCTCTATCTGGACGTTTCCTTTGCGGAATGTAGAAGTTCTGCGCTGGTTGCTGTGCCTGGGGGGGGGGGCGGGATCCCAGGGCGCGGGCTCCCCCCCCCCCCCGCTCTTGGTTTAGAGGGGAAGAAATAAGCCCTGAACCCCCTCCCCCTTGCGCTAGGCGGCCCCTGGTATCCCCTCCCACCCACAGCATCCCTGCCCCTCCACAAACAGCTAGAGCCCCTCCCCCAACACACACAGTGCACCCCACCCCACCCAACCCCCCAGCACCCGCATCGCCCCCCAACACACACAGCGCACCCCACCCAACCCCCCCAGCACCCGCATAGCCCCCCACCCAACACACACAGTGCCTTCCCTCCCCACCCCACCCAGCCACCTCAGAACACGGAGCGCCCCCCCCCCCAGATGTACCCCCGCGCCGAGCACACACAGCCCCAGAGAAGGGCTCTGTCTTCGGATCCATCCAGCCCTAGGACTCTGCTCCACTTGGTATCTGTGGACCCCCATCCCACTAGGAGCTGGGCTGAGACCAACAGACACCTACAATGGGGTAGAAGCCAGTGTCCTCTGGAGGGAAAAGGCCCCGTGTCCCATTCCCTGCTCCCCATAACTAGCCAGTCCCTGCCCTGGGGCCAGGTGGGAGCCAGCGCCCCCTAGAAGAGAGAAGCCCCATACCCCATTTCCCACCCCCTGAGCCAGCCAGTCCCTGTCCTGGGGCCGGCTGGCACCCCCTAGAGGGGACAGGCCCCGTGCCCCATTCTCCACCCCCCTGAGCCACCAGTCCCTGAAGATAGGAACTGGCACCCCCTGGAGGGGAAAGGCCCCGTGTCCCATTCCTTGCTCCCCATAAGCAGCCAGTCCCTGCTCTGGGGCTGGATGGGAGCCAGCGCCCCCTAGAAGAGAGAAGCCCCATTCCCCACCCCGCTGAGCCAGCCAGTCCCTGCCCTGGGGCCAGGTGGGAGCTGGCGCCCCCTAGAGGGGAGAGGCCCCGGGCCCCATTCCCTGCCCCCCTGAGCCAGCCAGTCCCTGCCCTGGGGCCAGGTGGGAGCTGGCGCCCCCCTAGAGGGGAGAGGCCCCGGGCCCCATTCCCAGCCCCCCTAGCCAGCCAGTCCCTGCCCTGGGGCCAGGTGGGAGCAGGCGCCCCCTAGAGGGGAGAGGCCCCAGGCCCCATTCCCAGCCCCCCTAGCCAGCCAGTCCCTGCCCTGGGGCCAGGTGGGAGCTGGCGCCCCACTAGAGGGGAGAGGCCCCGTGCCCATTTAGTGAGGCAGCCAGTCACACCCAGGCCAGCACCACTGCAATCAATGGTCAGTTGTTTGTATCTCTTCAATGGTGTCTTGATTTAGAACAGAAAATACTAACTTGTGGCTGAATGGCCCTGGGCTGCGAGCCAGGCCGGTCACCAGTGCCGCCGGGCAGGGCAGGGGCTGCCTTTGAGGGTGTTACTGTGACTCAGGGTGGCCCACAGTGCCCGTGTGGGGTGCCGTGCTGCAGGGAGCAGGGCAGGGGGCTCAGCAGGGGGCGCTGGGCTGCGGGCAGTGAGGCTGGGGGTCAGGAGGGGGCGCTGGGCTGTGGGGAGCGAGGCTGGGGGCCGGGGGGGTGCTAGGCTCTGAGAAGTGAGGCTGAGGGTTAGGAGGGGACACTGGGCTGTGGGGAGTGAGGCTGGGGGTCGGGGGGGCGCTGGGCTGCGAGGAGTGAGGCTGGGGGTCAGGAGGGGGCGCTGGGCCGTGGGGAGTGAGGCTGGGGGTCAGGAGGGGGCGCTGGGCTGTGGGGAGTGAGGCTGGGGGTCAGGAGGGGGCGCTGGGATGTGGGGAGTGAGGCTGGGGGTCAGGAGGGGGCGCTGGGCTGTGGGGAGTGAGGCTGGGGGTCAGGAGGGGGTGCTGGGCTGTGGGGAGCGAGGCTGGGGGTTGGAGGGGCGTTGGGCTGCGAGGAGTGAGGCTGGGGGTCTGGAGGGGGCGCTGGGCTGTGGGGAGTGAGGCTGGGGGCCAGGGGGCGCTGGGCTGCGAGGAGTGAGGCTGGGGGTCAGGAGGGGATGCTGGGCTGTGGGGAGTGAGGCTGGGGGCCGGGGGGCGCTGGGCTGCAGGCAGTGAGGCTGGGAGCTCAGCAGGGGGCGCTGGGCTGTGGGGAGTGAGGCTGGGGGCCGGGGGGCGCTGGGCTGTGGGGAGTGAGGCTGGGGGTCAGGAGGGGGCGCTGGGCTGTGGGGAGTGAGGCTGGGGGTCAGGAGGGCGTGCTGGGCTGTGGGGAGCGAGGCTGGAGGTCAGCAGGGGGTGCTTGGCTGCGAGGAGTGAGGCTGGGGGTCAGGAGGGGGCGCTGGACTGTGGGGAGTGAGGCTGGGGGTCAGGAGGGGGCGCTGGGCTGTGGGGAGTGAGGCTGGAGGTCAGCAGGGGGTGCTTGGCTGCGAGGAGTGAGGCTGGGGGTCAGGAGGGGGCGCTGGGCTGTGGGGAGTGAGGCTGGAGGTCAGCAGGGGGTGCTTGGCTGCGAGGAGTGAGGCTGGGGGTCAGGAGGGGGTGCTGGGCTGCGGGGAGTGAGGCTGGGGGTCAGGAGGGGGCGCTGGGCTGCGGGCAGTGAGGCTGGGGGTCAGGAGGGGGCGCTGGGCTGTGGGGAGTGAGGCTGGGAGTCAGGAGGGGGTGCTGGGCTGTGGGGAGCGAGGCTGGAGGTCAGCAGGGGGTGCTTGGCTGCGAGGAGTGAGGCTGGGGGTCAGGAGGGGGTGCTGGGCTGTGGGGAGTGAGGCTGGGGGTCAGGAGGGGGCGCTGGGCTGTGGGGAGTGAGGCTGGGGGTCAGGAGGGGGTGCTGGGCTGAGGGGAGTGAGGCTGGGGCTCAGCAGGAGACGCTGGGCTGCGGGGAGCGAGGCTGGGGGTCAGGAGGGGGCGCTGGGCTGTGGGGAGTGAGGCTGGGGGTCAGGAGGGGGCGCTGGGCTGTGGGGAGTGAGGCTGGGGGTCAGGAGGGGGCGCTGGGCTGCGGGGAGTGAGGCTGGGGGTCAGGAGGGGGCGCTGGGCTGTGGGGAGTGAGGCTGGGGGTCAGGAGGGGGCGCTGGGCTGCTCAGTGCCAGGTGAGGGGTCCCTGTATACCCAACCCCCGTGCCCCACCCTCAGAGTGGCTGCGTTTCAGTGCCAGGTGAGGGGTCCCCATATAACCAGCCCCCACGTCCCACCCCAGAGAGGCTGCATCTCAGCGCCAGGTGAGGGATCCTCGTATAAAGAGCCATCCAGCACAGAAATGTGGGGTGGGGGGAGCTTGCCTGAATCCAACCCCAGAGGGCGATGGAGCCAGGGGGAGGGCGGAAGTCCCACACACTCCAGTTGAGAGGCCAGCAAGAAATTGGGAATTCTTGAGTAGGAGGAAATATTCAGGGCTAAATTGATGGGTTCTGGTATCCCACCTCTTCCCTGTCCCCCAGATCAGACCCCCGGGCCCGTCTACCCCGATATCCCACCCCTTCTCTACACCCCAGATCAGACCCCCGGGCCCATCTACCACGATATCCCACCCCTTCTCTACACCCCCATATCAGACCCCTGGGGCCATCTACCCCGATATCCCACCCCTTCTCTACACCCCCATATCAGACCCCTGGGGCCCATCTACTCTGGTATCGTATCCCGTCTCTGTCCCCCAGATCAGACCCCCAGGTCCATCTACTCCAGTATCGTACCCCCTCCATGTCCATCAGATCAGACCCCCGGGCCCATCTAACCTGGTATTCCTCCCCCTCCCTACCCCCGAATCAGACCCCCAGGCCCATCTACCCTAGTTTCCCACCCCTTCCCTACCCCCAAATCAGACCCCCAGGCCCATCTACCCCAGTTTCCCGCCCCCTCCATGCCCTCTGGATCAGACCTCCAGGCCCATCTACCCTGGTATCCCACCCTGGCATCTGATAAATGGGGAGGTTGGGAGCCAGGACTCCTGGGTTCTCTGCCTGGCTCTGGGAGAGGAGTGGGGTCCAGTGATGCAGATGGGGGTGGGATGCTGGCTGGGCATGTTCTAGGGTGGCTGTGGGGAAATCCAGCTCCACACCCAGTGCTCACATGATCCCGGAGCATCTGGAACCCATTAGGGGAGGCTGGGACAGAGGGATGTTTGTGTGTGTACATGGGGGGGAGGGAGGGGAGTCAGAGATTCGGGGCGGGACGGTGCCTGGGGGGGAGGGGGGCTGGGAACTTCCCGCCTCAGAGTTAGTCTTCCCCCTTGGATTGGAACCGGGAAGTGCGTGGGGACTAGCGGGAGACTGGGGAGTGGGGAGCGGAAGGACTAGGGGGGTAGCCAGGAGTCTCGGGGGAGAGGGGTGTGGGCGGGCTCCTGGCTGGTTTGGGGTGGGGGAAGGCCTGGTGGGTGTCCTGACAAAGGGGGTGTGAGGATCTGGGCCAGGCCTCAGGAGGTGTTTGGGCATGGCCACGTTCCCCATTGACACCCCCTATCTCCGACACCCCCCCCAGCACTCGCCATGAGCTTCCTCCTCTTTGCCATCACGGGCCTGCACGTCCTCATCCTCGTGCTGCTCTTCGTCGCCACTCTGGACAAGGTGAGACGCCGCCCCCCCCAACACCAGGCAGAGGACCCAGGAGTCCTGGCACCCAGCCCCCTCCCCTAACCACTAGCCCCCACTCCCCTCCCAGAGCCAGGGAGAGAACCCAGGAGTCCTGGCTTCCAGACCCCCTGCTGTAACCTGTGGACCCCATTCCCCTCCTAGAACTGGGGATAGAACCCAGGTGCCCTGGCCCAAGGCCCCAGGCTGGAGGAGGGGAGGGCATCTCAGGGCCCTGTGCTAATCCCCCTTGTCCCCCCCCAGTCGTGGTGGGTGCTGCCGGATGATGAGACTGTCAATCTGTGGTACGACTGTCTATACGACAACAACACCCAGAGCTGGCTGTGCGCCTCTGTTGCTGAGAGCCGTGAGTGGGGGTCCCAGAGCCGGGAATGGGGGTGTGTGTTCTGGGATGCAGGGAAGGGTTGATAAGCATGAGGGGGATGATAGAGGAGTGCCAGGTGGTGATGATGGGATGGGGCAGTCCCAGATATTCTGGGCTAGCCACGCCACACCCCAGAGGGGCCACATCTCTGTGCCGGGCAAGGGGTCCCCAGATAACCAACCCCTGTGCCCCACCCCAGAGGGGCCGCATCCCAGTGCCGGGCGATATCCCTGTATACCCAGCTTCCACCCCAGAGGGGCTACGTCCCAGCACCGAGGGGTCCCGTATACCCAGCCTCCGCAGCCCACCCCAGAGGGGCCACATCCCAGTGCCGGGCGATGTCCCTGTATACCCAGCCCCCACCCCAGAGGGGCTACGTCCCAGCACCGAGAGGTCCCGTATACCCAGCCTCCGCAGCCCACCCCAGAGGGGCCACATCCCAGTGCCGGACGATGTCCCTGTATACCCAGCTCCCACCCCCGCCCCAGAGGGGCTACGTCCCAGCACCGAGAGGTCCCGTATACCCAGCCTCCGCAGCCCACCCCAGAGGGGCCACATCCTAGTGCCGGGCGATGTCCCTGTATACCCAGCTCCCACCCCCGCCCCAGAGGGGCTACGTCCCAGCACCAAGGGAGGGGTCCCATATACCCAGCCTCCGCAGCCCACCCCAGAGGGGCCACATCCCAGTGCCGGGTGATGTCCCTGTATACCCAGCTCCCACCCCCCACCCCAGAGGGGCTACGTCCCAGCACCGAGAGGTCCCGTATACCCAGCCTCTGCAGCCCACCCCAGAGGGGCCACATCCTAGTGCCGGGCGATGTCCCTGTATACCCAGCTGCCACCCCCGCCCCAGAGGGGCTACGTCCCAGCACCGAGAGGTCCCGTATACCCAGCCTCCGCAGCCCACCCCAGAGGGGCCACATCCCAGTGCCGGGTGATGTCCCTGTATACCCAGCTCCCACCCCCCACCCCAGAGGGGCCACGTTCCAGCAGCAGACCAGGGGTCCCCATATACCCAGCCCCCGCGCCCCACCCCAGAGGGGCTGCATCCCAGCACCGGGAGAGGGGTCTGTGATCTCACCAGCGGCTTTTCCTTGGTCCCCAGAGTGGCTCCAAGCCGTCCAAGCCCTCATGGTCCTGGCTATGCTCTTCTCCAGCTTCGCCTTTGTTCTCTTCATGTACCAGCTGTACACCATGGAGCGCGGGGGGCTTTTCTACGCCACCGGCGTCTGCCAGCTCTTGGCCTGTGAGTAACCAGCCCCCGCGCCCCGCCCCAGAGGGGCCGCCTCCCAGCACCACTTTTCTGCCTGGCTCTGGCAGGGGAGTAGGGGCTAGTGGTGTCAGTGGGGGTGGGAGCCAGGACTCCTGAGTTCTATTCCTGGCTCGGGCCGGGGGGGAGTCTAGTAGTTAGAGCAGGGGGGCTGGGAGCCAGGACTCCTGGGTTCTCTCCCTGGCTCTGGGAGGGGAGTGGGGGCTAGTGGTTAGAGGGGGCTGGGAGCCAGGACTCCTGGGTTCTCTCCCTGGCTCTGGGAGGGGAGTGGGGGCTAGTGGTTAGAGGGGACTGGAAGCCAGGACTCCTGGGTTCTCTCCCTGGCTCTGGGAGGGGAATGGGGTCTAGTGGTTGGGGGGTGGGGCTGGGAACCAGGACTCCTGGGTTCTCTCCCTGGCTCTGGCAGCGGAGTGGGGGCTAGTGGTTAGAGGGGACTGGAAGCCAGGACTCCTGGGTTCTCTCCCTGGCTCTGGGAGGGGAATGGGGTCTAGTGGTTGGGGGGTGGGGCTGGGAACCAGGGCTCCTGGGTTCTCTCCCTGGCTCTGGGAGGGGAGTGGGGACTAGCAGTTAGTGGGGCTGGGCTTGGAGCCCGGACGCCTGGCTGCTCTGGCCTGAAGCTGCCCCTCACCCCTCCTCTCTCTGTTGTCCCCATCCGCGGTGCAGGCATCTCGGTGTTCACGGCCGCCTTGATCTACGCCATCCATGTGGACAAATTTCACCTGCACCGGCAGTCAGGCGGCTCCTTCGGCTACTGCTTCGTGCTGGCCTGGCTGGCCTTCCCCCTGGCGCTGCTCAGCGGCGTCATGTACATCCACCTCCGCAAGAGGGAGTGACCCCCGCCCCCATCGCAGGGGGGCTGCTCGTGACCATGGCCCATCCCTTTCCCCTGCCTCATGGTGGCCTGGCCATCACATGCTGTTGGGTCCCTGGAGCCTGTCCTGGCCACATCCAGCTCTCTCCGCCTTGTCCGTGCCGGCACCCTGCATGGACACCTGCTCCCCTCCCGCCCGTGACCAGGCCCCATGGCCATCCCCTGCTCCCCTCTCCGCAGCCCGTTGTGGGTGGGGGACAACCCTGGTCATGGAGGGGACCCCCGGCTGGGGTGACACTCCAATCATCTCACTGAACCTGAACATGTTGGGGATGGGCCCCCCCGGCCATGCCTTACAATCTGGGTGCCACGCATACAAATCTGGGGGTCACAGCCCTTGCCCATGCCTGGCAGAGATGCCCTGGTCTCACCCCTCACAGACACATGCTCTGGTCTCAGATCCCCCCGTGGGCACATGCCGTGGTCTCAGATCGAGCCATCACTGGCTGCAACCCCTGGCTCGCTGCTTCATTCTGCTCCCACGCGGGCGTCTGGATGGGTGGAGCTGGGCACTGGGGTGTTGGTGGCAGTGCTGAGGGCCCCCCCCACTGCTCCCATCATGGCATCTGCTCTCACCGTCCTGGTGCAGAACATGGCTAACAAATCCTTGAGAGGTGGCAGTTCCACAGTGCAGCACCTTCCTCTCTGCAGGGAGGAGGTAGGCACCAGGGGGGTGGTCCCAGGGGAGGGACACCCCTTCTTCCCCAAGGCGGGGATTTCCGGTCTCCCATGGGGCTATAGGGAGCCTTCCTTCGGCGGCATCTCAGTGCACGGCTTCCGTCCAGCCCCGCACCAGCCGCAGCCCCGTGCCTGGGCGCCATCATTTATATATTTGGACAATAAAAGTGACCTGATCGAACTGCCTGGTGGCTTTGACAGCACTTGTTTCTGGAGCAAGGGACTGTGGGTACGGCTAGGCCGAGCGATCTGTGGCAGTGCCACAGCCACCCCCATATGACCGTCTCACTCCAGGAGCAAGGGAGTGTGAGCACGGCCAGGATGAGCGCTCTGTGGCAGTGCCACACCCCCTGCCATGTGACCGTCTCCCTCCAGGAGCACGGGATTGTGAGTACAGCCGGGCCGAGAAATTGGTGGCAGTGCCACACACACACCCATGTGACCATCTCCCTCCAGGAGCAAAGGATTGTGGGTAGGGCCAGGCCACACGCCTGCCCCCGGCCACACCAAGTCTCTACCGTGCCTGATGGGGGTGGAAATCATTCCCACGCTGGAGGGGGCAGCTTTGCCCCCAGGCTGGCATGCCCTGCAAAAATCAGGGCTGATGCGGGAGCAGGGATCAAACAAGAAATCTCTTTATTGCACTGCAAATACGGTAGAAACCCCCCTCCCCGCAGAGAGGCTTTCAGGCCAGGGAATAAAGCTGAGCTCCTAAGGTTAAGACATTTTACCGTCGCTCACTGGGGGTGGGAGCCTGCGCTCTGGGAAGGGAGTGAGGTCTAATGCTCAGAGCAGGGGAGCTGGCAGTCCAGACTCCTGGGTTCTCTCCCTCGCTCTGGGAGGGAAGTAGGGTCTAGTGGTTAGAGCAGGGGGGCTGGGAGCCAGGACTCCTGGGTTCTCTCTGTGGCTCTGTGAGGGGAGTGAGGTCTAGTGGTTAGAGGGGGCCAGGGCTGGGAGCCAGGACTCCTGGGTTCTCTCCCCAGCTGTAGGGAAAAATGCTGGCTTAGAGCCTGACTAGTCAGTAATCAACATGGCCAGCTCCCCCGCTGGCGTGAACCAGCCCTGGCTTCCTCAGAGGCAATGGGAGGTGTGCTGTGTGCCGCCCCACCCCTGGCGACTAAAGTGCTTTCAGTTTGGGGGAGGAGGGCCAGCGTTCTTCCACTCCTGCCCAAAAGTCTCTCTTTCTCACACGCAAATCGAGGCCAGGCCCCCTGAAAGTCAGCAGCACAGGAAAGCATGGGAGGAGCCAGAGCGAAGCAGCCCCTGCCAACCAGCCGGCCCGTCTGAAATCACGGCCTGAATTCTGCATGCAGCCCCGCTGGCTTGGGTGGGCCCATCTCGCTCCTCTCGCAGCAGTGCAGACGCTGGCTCCAAGAGAGACGTCGGGTGCAAATCCATGCACCACGGGCAGCCAGCGCTGGGGTCTGGGCACACCGCAGAGAGGGTTTGGCTGGGAGAGCTTTGGGCACTCTCTTGCTGCCAAAAAGAAGGGGGATCCAGGGTCCAAATCCTTTGCTGTGGAGGGGGCTGTAATGGGGCCAGAGCCCTCCCGGCTGAATGGACTTTGATCCATTGGTGTCGATGGGCCGGTGCTCCCCTGCCGACTTCCCAGCATCCGGCTGGCAGAATCCCTCAGGCACCAGGCGGCCCAAAGGGGATTAACGACCCAGCAATCCAGCCCTGGCAGTAGCTGGGTAACGGCAGGGCCATGCCAAGCATGGGAGTTGGCAGGACTCCCAGAATGCACCAGGAACATGCTCAGAGCATGTGAGCATGGGGGGAGCCTCATTTCTCCTCTCCCCCACAGGTGTTGCATGCTCAGTAGAGGGCCCCCCTCCAGTGCTGTCCCTGCCCTTCCCTCCGGAGCAGCTGTATCACAGCCAGCAGAAGGATTCGGGGGTGCCCATACTGCAAACAGCCAGGGGGCGTCAGTGGGACCCAGGGGCCACGGCGGGATCGGCTCGGTGCCCCCCCTCTAGGCTGAGCAGGTGCCGGCAGGCGCGGTCGGCGCAGAAGGAGACTTCCAGGCCTGAGTGGAGCCGCAGCCACGACTGGACGTGCTCCTGAAGGCTAGCCACCGTCTCAGGGTCTGGAGAGAGAGGTGGCCTGAGTCACCCCTAGGGAGAGTGCCCCCTGCTGGGGAACTCCCCCTCACTGCCAGTCCTGCCCCCCCCCATTGAGAGCACCCCCTGCTGCGGAACTCCCCCTCACTGCCAGTCCTGCCCCTCCCCCATGAGAGCATCCCCTGCTGAGGAACTCCCCCTCACTGCCAGTCCTGCCCCCCCCATGAGAGCACCCCCTGCTGGGGAACTCCCTCTCACTGCTAGCTCTGCCCCCCCCATGAGAGCACCCCCTGCTGAGGAACTCCCCCTCACTGCCAGTCCTGCCCCCTCCCCCATGAGAGCATCCCCTGCTGAGGAACTCCCCCTCACTGCTAGCCCAGCCCCTCCCCCATGAGAGCACCCCCTGCTGCGGAACTCCCCCTCACTGCCAGTCCTGCCCCTCCCCCATGAGAGCACCCCTGCTGAGGAACTCCCCCTCACTGCCAGTCCTGCCCCCCCCATGAGAACACCCCCTGCTGGGGAACTCCCTCTCACTGCTAGCTCTGCCCCCCCCATGAGAGCACCCCCTGCTGAGGAACTCCCCCTCACTGCCAGTCCTGCCCCCTCCCCCATGAGAGCATCCCCTGCTGAGGAACTCCCCCTCACTGCTAGCCCAGCCCCTCCCCCATGAGAGCACACCCTGCTGGGGAACTCCCCCTCACAGCTAGCCCTCCCCCCATGAGGGCGCCCCCTGCTGGGGAGACCCACACACACTCTCAGCCCTGGGGTCCCCCCAACCTGATGGGGAGACACTCTCGCTCAGCTCTGCCTCCCTGAGTGAGAGCGCCCCCTGCCAGGGAGACCCCGTCTCTCCACCCTGCCTCCCACTGAGAGCACCCCGTGCTGCTCCCTACCTGCGGGGCCGTGCGGGGGCCAGGCTGGCTGCCGGCGCAGGAAGCTGTGTGCCAGGATCAGCTCCTTGGCGTGCTCCTCCTGCGCCCGCAGCACCAGCGCGCCCAGCAGCTCTGAGTTGTTGGAGGTGCTGCGGTAATACAGCATGTGCGCCAGCTCCAGGGAGTGGATGTTCCGCCGCTGCCCGAACACCTGCGCGGGGAGCACGGGTTCAGGACGCCTGGGTCCTGTCCCCTGCTCGGGGAGGGAAGTGGTGTCTAGTGGTTACAGCGGGGAGCCCGGACTCCTGAGTTCTATCTCCTAGCTCTGGGAGGAGAGTAGCTGCAGCGCCAAGGCCTGGCAACTCAGTGGCTCCTTTCAGACACTGACAGGAGCCTTCAGGCCGTGTGGTCTCATGGGTAGGGCACTGGAGCCCTGGGTGCTCTTCCCAGCTCTACCCCGACCTCACCTCAATTAGTCAATCCGTGTCTCTCTGTTTCCCCTCTCCCTTGTCTATTTAAATCGTGAGCTTTTTGGTGCAGGATCTGTTTCTATGAGAGTACAGAGGACAACACAACAGGGTCTTCATGGCACAACGGGGGCCCCCGATCTCGGGTGGGAGGGGTCTGCACAATGCCTGGCATGACGGGGGTCCCGATCTCCCGACCAGGGGACTGCGCGGCCCCAACCTCGCCAGGGCACCTACCTTCCAGGCGCGGAAGGTCATGAAGGCGCCAAAGCAGAGCAGCAGGAAGCTGGTGCCGATCTTGAGGTCGGACAGCACCACCATGCCGACGTTGACGAAGAGGGCCAGCCCGCTCACCACCAGCGTGACGTTCAGCAGCGTCTTGTAGAAGATGGACGTGCGGATCCTCACGGCCGGCAGCAGCTGCTCCAGCGCCTCCAAGGGGATGTCCTTGAAGCACTTCAGCACCAGGTGGGCGTTCCTGGGCCGGGCCGCCACCAGCACCCGCTTGAAATAACGCCTGGGGGTGAGCAGCACCGTCAGCAGGGTGGGATCTAGGGACAGGCACTGCGGGTGCAGCCCCCTCAATCATGGCTCGGGCCATGACCGACAAGGGCGGCGAAGGGAGGTCGTCAGCACTGATTGCTGGAGGAGAGTGACCCCTACTGAGCCCCCACTCCACTCCTGGGGCACTGGGGTCAACCTTGACTTTGAGGGGAGAGCACCCCCCACTGAGGCCCAAGCAGAACAGCGCCCCCTAGCACTGCCCTGGGGTTTTGGGGTGAATGCTGACTGCCAGGGGAGAGAACCCCCTATTGAGTCCTGTACCCCATTCCCACAGCACAGTGCCCCCAAGCCATTCTGCTCCCAGACATCCTGGCTGGAAGGGTAAGAAGACGGGGGTCCTTGCCTTTCCGCGGGGGTCCGGGCCGTGCCAAACAGCCCCTTCCGAGGCCCCAGCGTGGATTTAATCGGGAGGACTCCAACACGCTGGCCAAGGGCCCAAAATCGGATGTACTCGTACTGATCCAGGTTCACCGAAACCTGGGGAACAAAGGGGAACCTACAGCCACAACGCACAACGGGACGGGTTGCTAAGCCTGGGTCCTCCCAACACAACTGACCCTCGAATGCGGCCGCTTCTGGGGAGGGCCACAAGAGCTGGTTATACGGGGACCCCTTGCTGGGCACGGAGACGGGGCCCCTCTGGGGTGGTGCATGGGGGCTGTTCATCCAGCAATCCCTTGCCCAGCGTTGAGATGCAGCCTCTTTCGGGTGGGGCACAGGGGCTGTTTATACAAGGACCCCTGGCCCGTTGTTGAGATGCAGCTGCCTCTGGGGTGTGGAATAGGGTTTCTTCATTGCACAGCCCAGGGAGAGAAGGGAAATCCTGTATACCTGATGGGATTATAGGCAGGCAGGAGGGTCTATCCTGAAGTGGCAACCAAGGGAGGGGCCGTTGCAGGGGGCAAGAGGCCTGCTGGCTCAGTAGCAGGGCACGGGATCAGGGGCAGAAAGGAATTCGCTTTTCCCATGTGTTATATTGGGGCAGTGCCGGATGGGCTGCTCCCCTCCCCAGAGGTGGCAGCACCTGGACGTCATCCTGAGGGTGATGCACGATGAGGGCATAGGCCAAGGCATCCTCCGACAGGCTGTTGAAGTTGGCCTGATCCAGCACTGGTTCCAGCTCAGCCAAGACCTGCCGCTCCCTAGCCAGGCGCTCTGTGTCACTCAGAGCCATCTCTGGTAGGGTGTCCCGGTCGGGGTTAATGGGATCGTAGAGAGCCTGTGGAGGGGCAGCAGGAAGGTACTTGTGTGTGGGACACCCGGCCCCGAGGATCCCACAGCACCATGCCTGAAAAGGGATCTGTTCACTTCACGCTGAAATGCAGCCAACCTTGGGGTGGAGCGCTGCAGCTGTTTATACAGGGACTCTCACCCAGTGCTGAGATGCAGCCAACTCTGGGGTCAGGAGCGGGGTCTCCCTATACAGTGATCCCTGACCCAGTGCAGCGATGCGGCTGCCTCTGGGGTGAAGAGAAGGGTCTGCTTATACAGCGATCCATCACCCAACATTCAGATGTGGCTGGGTCTGGGGTGGGGAGCAGGGTCTGCTTATACAGCAATCCCTCAACCAGTGCTGAGATGTGACTGCCTCTTAGGTGGAGCAAAGAGACCTTTTATAGAGAAAATCCACAAATAAGCCCCCCTACCAAGCCCCTGCCCTACTCTCTGCAGCACAGACCCCCCTAGGGCTGCCCTGGGGCCAGCGCTGTCACTGGAGAACGCCCCCTACCCACCGTGTTTTCTTTCACCGGCTCCCCCTGAACCCCAGCCCAGCTTAGCTATTTCCAAACGGGACTCTACCTGCAAGCGCCCCAGGCGGGAATGGTAGTGATGCAGGAGGGAAGAGTCCACTCGCGCCACGAAGGCCAGGAAGGAGGCGTGCTCAGCGTCGCTGGAAGAGTGGAACTCCTGGAGGGACAGTTAGCGCCAAGTGTGGATTCACAAGGGACCAACATCCCCAGATCTGAGGTATATCCTATACCATGTGCGAGAGCCGTCTCCTGTGCTGCCCCGACTGCCTAATTGAGAGGCGGGCACCTCTGGGGTGGAGCGGTATGGCTGTTTATATAGGGACCCCTTGCCTGACGCTGAGACGCAACCGCCTCTGGGGCAGGGCTGTTTATACAGGGACTCCTGTCCCCGGTGCTGAGATGCAGCTCCTCTGGGGTAGGGCTCTTTATACAGCAACCCCTCTGGGGTGAGATCGGCTCTGACTCAGAGAGGATTGCCCTGTACCAAGTCACCCACCCTGCTGCCGCCAGGTGTTTCCCAGCAGTCTCCCCTCTGTGTGCTGCCCCTCCCTGGCGGTGCTTCACTTTGTGCTCCCCCGGGGAGCGCCCTGTACCTTGAGAAGGGCGCTGACCAGCTGCCCCTTGGAGAAGGGGATGAACCGCTCCCTGTACTGCTCAGCCCACCCCTGAGGCTCCACAGGCTTCCACATCCTCCGGTACTCTGCCATCCGGGAGGCGAGGGAGGCCGTGCCGCGGCAGGGTGGCCCCGGCACCCCTGTCCCCAGGGCGGCCCATGCCACACCCAGCATCCTGCAAGAGAGGGAAGCATCAGCCCAACACAACACAGCCGCCATAACCCTGCAGTGGGCAGCTCCAGCTCTGTGGCCAGCTCAGTTCTCAGACAAACTTCGGGTCACAGGGCCCGTTTATACAGGGATCCCTTACCGGGCACTGAGATGCAGGCACAGGGGCTGTTTGTATGGGAACTGCCTCACCTGTGCTGAGATGCGGCCTCTCTGGGGTGGGGCACAGCGGCTGTTTATACAGCAACCCCTTGTTTGGTGGCAAGATGCAGCCTCTCTAGGGTCACGCATGGGGGCTGTTTATTCATGGATCCCTCGCCCAGGACCCAGGCTGAGACCCAGCCACTCAGTTCACACATGGGCCCAGCAAGCAGAGGTTGGATGAGAATGACTTTTAGCACTCATCTGATGCAGTGGGTATTCACCCACGAAAGCTCATGCGCCAATATGTCTGTTAGGCTATATGGTGCCACAGACTCTTTGCTGCTTTTACAGATCCAGACTAACACAGCTCCCCCTCTGATATTTTAGCACTTAGTTTGGGAGAGAGGGGAACCAGCATCCTCTGGAGAGGCAGGCCCCATGTTCCATTCTCTGCCCCCCCGAGCCAGCCAGTCTCCAACCGTGAGGCCAGATGAGAGCCAGCACTCCCTGGAAAGGCCCTGTGTCCCATTCCCTGCCCCACTGAGCTGCCCAGTCCCCCGCTCTGGGGCCAGAAAGGAGCTGGTGCCCCCTAGAGGGGAAAGGCCCCGTCTCCTAACCACCCACCGCCGCCCAGCGGCCATATCTTTGGCTAGTGCGAGCCTGTTTCTCTGTTGTGTCCGTTCCCAGGAGTCAGGTCTTGGAAGACTCTTCAGATTCCTCCATGGCACCATTTAAACCCTCTGCCCCAGCAGAGAAGCAGGTGGGGCTGCAGGATCTTGGGGGGACGACGACCGACCACTGGAGAGTTCAAAGGTCGCCAGTCCTGGGGGCAGGATTAGCAAAGTTGTCTTGGCTGCTGTGCAAGGTTCAAAGGTCACCAGCCGTGGGATGGTGGCACCGAGGGCGTCTTGCCACTGTGCAGGGTTCAAAGGTCGCTGGCTGTGGGTGCAGGGTTCAAAGGTCACCAGCTGTGGGATGGTGGCACCGAGGGCGTCTTGCCACTGTGCAGGGTTCAAAGGTCGCTGGCTGTGGGTGCAGGGTTCAAAGGTCACCAGCCGTGGGATGGCGGCACCGAGGGCGTCTTGCCACTGTGCAGGGTTCAAAGGTCGCTGGCTGTGGGTGCAGGGTTCAAAGGTCACCAGCTGTGGGATGGCAGCACCGAGGGCATCTTGCCACTGTGCAGGGTTCAAAGGTCACCAGCCGTGGGTGCAGGGTTCAAAGGTCAAGGGTCGCATCCGTTCAGAGGTCACCGGGTCTGCAGGGATCCGTCACAGAGGTCAAAGGTCACCAGACACCACCCGCTTGGGGGATCCACTGACCCCGCCCAAGCCACGTGCCCCCCCCAAGGACCGCGACCCAGCCAGGCCCCTGGGGCTGGGTGAACAACGTGCGGAGCAGCAACGAATCCCCACGCACGGGCAGCGGCCCCCTAACCTTGGGCAAGGCGGTGTTGACATTGAGCGTCTGCGCATGCGCATCCGAAACTCCTCGCTCGCTCTGTCCCTTTTTCTGCCCCGCCCGTGCCTTTCCACGGTGCGCATGCGTGCTTTTCTTCCTGCCTCCCAGACCGCGCGTGCGCACCGGCACTCTCGCTCGGCTGCCCCCTCCCTCCCGGAAAGCCCGCGCGGCTGATTCGAAAACCCAGCGCTTGTTCCGGCTCCTACTCCTGGGCCGACCCACCCCACCCCCACGGGCGTTTCCAACCGCCGCCTCAGCGGCAGAGTTTGAAATAGGGGCGTGGCCAGAATCTAGCCAATCAGGCGTCGAGCTCTTCCTTTCTCTTTCTCTCCCCTTCCCCCTCCTATCGGGGATGCGGGGGCGGGGGGGGGCAAGCTTGAAGGGAAAAGGCGGGAAAAGGGGACTGAGGAGAGACTCTGAGGGGGGATAGGGACAGGGGAGCAGGGAGTTGGGGTCCCTGAGGTGAGAGTCCCCCGGAACCTGCCATGAGCCGCCCCCCCCATACCGGGCTCCATAGAGAAGCCGCAACGTGGTCACCCCAACCCCCCCGTGTCAGAGAGATGTGAGGGGGGCACAGCTGGGGTCACGCCAACCCCCCAGTATCAGTGAGAGCTGAGGGGGCAACAGCCGGGGTCACGCCAACCCCCCCGTGTCAGAGAGTCGTGAGGGGGGCACAGCTGGGGTCACGCCAACCCCCCAGTATCAGTGAGAGCTGAGGGGGCAACAGCCGGGGTCATGCCAAACCCCAGTGTCAGACGTGAGGGGGGCACAGCCGGGGTCACGCCAACCCCCCAGTATCAGTGAGAGCTGAGGGGGCAACAGCCGGGGTCATGCCAAACCCCAGTGTCAGACGTGAGGGGGGCACAGCCGGGGTCATGCCAACCCCCCAGTATCAGAGAGAGCTGAGGGGGCAACAGCCAGGGTCATGCCAACCCCCTCATGTCAAAGAGAGCTTAGGGGGGTATAGCTGGGGTCACGCCAACCCCCCAGTGTTGGAGAGAGCAGATGGGGCACAGCCGAAGTTACACCACCTATGTCAGAGAGAGCTTAGAGGGGTATAGTTGAGGTCACACCAACCCCCCCAATGTTAGAGAGAGCTGAGGGGGGAACAGCTGGGGTCACACCAACCCCCCAATTTTGGAGAGAGCTTAGGGGGGCACAGCGAGGGTCATGCCAATCCCCCAGTGTGAGAGGACTGAGAGGGTACAGCCGAAGTCACCAACACAACCCCCCTATGTCAGAGAGAGCTGAGGGGGGTATAGCGGGGGTCATGCCAACCCCTCAATGTTAGACAGAGCTGAGAGGGGCACAGTTGGGGTCCTGCCAACCTCCCAATGTCAGAGAGAGTTGATGGGGTCACAGTCAGGGTCACGCCAACCCTCCCCCGAATATCAGAGAGAGCTGGGTGGTGATAGGGGGCAAAGCAGGGGTCATGCCAACCCCTCTAACATCAAAGAGAGCAGGGCTGGCAATTGAACGGGTACATAGAGCATAGCTGGCATCATGCCAGCACTGCCACTGTCAGAGATTTGGGTTGGGATGTGATGGGTGCTGGGGTGATGGCAACCCCCTCGCATCAGATAGTGCGCCTGTTTGTGAGGGAGAGCAAGATGTGATGGGGGCACAACTGGGATCACACCAATTCTGCCTCTGCCAGAGACACGCTAACCCCACAGCAGCCAGGGATGGGTCAGAGAGCAGAGCCAGGGTTACACCAACCCCACCACGATCAGGAAGAACCTAAAAGTTAGAGGGTCAGAAGCAGGGCTAGGGTCTCACCCTCCTCATAACAGCAAAGGAGATCAAGGATGGTAGCAGGCAATGCTGGGATCGTGCTAACCCTGGTGTAGTCAGGGACAGATCAGAGGGCACAGCTGGGGTGATGCCATTGCAGTCCCAGTCAGCAATAAAATGGTCACTGAGTCAAAGGAGAGATGGGGATCATACCAGCCCTGCCTTGCTTAGATGCAGCATGGTAGCGTGGCTCAGATGGCAAAGACAGGGCCATGCCAAGCCTGCAGCTGTCAGGAATGATGGCAACGTGAGAGGCTGGAGGGAAAAGCCAGGATTATTCCCGCCACAGGGTCACGCTAACCCCATCCTCCCCGTGGTCAGGGACAGCAGGAATCTGAGGGAGTCAGCGTGGTGTCAGCCCTGCCATCTTCCTGGGTACTCACCTGGGAGGAGGTCCCTGGCTGGGGAGTCTCAGACAGCAGAACTGGAGTCTTGCCAACCCCAGTTCAGGCAAACTCTGGCATGGTCTCGGATAGCGGGATGGGTCAGCACAGAGCCAGGCCCCAGCACGCCAAGCATGTGCTTGGGGCGGCATGCCATGGGGGGCACTCTGCCGGTCGCCGGGAGGGCGGCAGGCGGCTCCGGTGGACCTCCCGCAGGCGTGTCTGCGGAGGGTCCGCTGGTCCCGTGGATCCGGTAGAGCATCCACAGGCACGCCTGCAGGAGGTCCATCGGAGCTGCGGGACCAGCGGACCCTCTGCAGCCACGTCAGCGGGAGATCAACTAGAGCCACGGGACCGACGAGCGGCAGAGCGCCTCCTGTGGCGTGCCGCCGTGCTTGGGGTGGCGAAATGGCTAGAGCCGGCCCTGCCAGGGTCCAAGAGCCCTGTCACAACCACAGTTACTTGGCTGCCATGGGTCAAAGGGCAGAACCAGGGTCAAATCCTTCCCCTCTGACTCACAGATACCTGGCGGGGACGGGGTGGGTGGGTTTGGAGGATAAAGTAAATGTCATACTTATTCCACTAACTACTCTGGAATGCCTCCTGCCAAATCCCCTCTGGCCAGGCAGCGTTAGTCAGAAGTAGGACAGGGGAGAGCCGGGCTTACATGAATTCCATGGAGGTAAATTGGGGGCATCCCACTGAAAATAGGACAGGGGAGCATTATTAGGGTTCAGGCATTGGCCCTTTTTCCATGTGACTGAGGGAACTAAAGATCACCTAGCAATGGGAACACTAGACACCTCATCACCACTTCTAATCTCTTGTCTGTTGCCTTGTTTCCCTCTAGCATCCTAAAGATCTATCTTCACCCCGAGGCAGGTGAGAAGACAGCAGAATGAGGAGGGTAAGCTTGAGTCCACAGGAGCTCTCGAAGAACAACGTGGTCCAGTTCCTGAGGCAACCTCGGACCATTGCTAGGATCCTAGCTGGGGTGAGAGAAACCAAGAGAAAAAGCCCACCTCCAAGCCCCGGGGGTGGAGATTTAGCCTCACAACCAGCACTGGCTTGAACCTTGACAACATATGCCCTAATAATTAATTATTAACAAGTATATGATAGTAGTCGTCAAAAGGCCCCAAGGAGGATTTGGTCCCATTGTGCTCGGTGCTATCCAAACTCAGATAGAGTCCTAGAGAGCTTGCAAACTGAAGTCCTCCATTCCCAGGGCAGATAGATGGACATAACATCCCCCTACCTACATCCCCCTCTCATGGTGTTTTTAATTCT